>NC_092867.1:43839219-43925933 GCF_032062135.1 Pyxicephalus adspersus
AACGCTCAGGTGGTTAAAGGGGATATTTATAAATGTTTTTAGCCAACTTTTATCTAGACTTAATCCCAATGAAAACACTTTTAGAGGTTTAACCAATCAGATTTGCTAATTATTTCTTCATAACTGGGGATGTGGCATTAGTGTGTTATTTGTCCATTACATTGTACAAATCCATCTCTTTTTCATTTCAAAAAGCTAAAGGTTATGATTTTTTAGTCTAGGAAATGGGTTTACAAAGCACCCCCAGTCCTATCCATTCATAAGGCCTATTACCTTGCTGTTGGGTTGGGAGACCAAGAGAGCAATGTGGGTGACCACTAACCTCTCCATGTAAATTCAGTCTAACTATGAGCACGGAGACAACTAAAACCCTCATCCACCAGTCAAATGACTGACGGGCAGCGCTGGCTGGTACAAGAAATAATTTTGCTGTTAGTATACGTCTGGCAACTGTGTACTTCCCTTCATATGATGATGTCAGCACCTCATAGCATCATTAATTCCAGTAATAATGATTTATTTTGTATTAATACCCCTGTGACTGACACAGCTGTGATGCCATCACAGAGCTGGTCCTGAAAAGAAGAGAATATTCACAGAGATTTGCCAAGCAAACACTTCACACATTATGCTAATGAAAAGCTTTATTACATGATGTTTTCAAATGATTAAAAAAAAACAGAAGATTAAAAAAAAACAGAAGCATTATAGAGATCCAGACTGAAGCAGTTCTACATTTCTAATTTTATCTATGCAAATATACGTATAATTGGTATCGTCACATTTGGTGTACAGTTGTCAGGAAGGAATGCGAAAGGAAATAAAGTTGAATGTATTTGGAATTAAGAAACAAGCCTTGATTAGGTGGTGGGGAAATGTTGATTAGGTGAACAGTTCCTTGTTCATTTATCTTAATGCACCTTGCTAAGAGCCTGTCTGGGTAACATCCAAATGAAGAATGCTGGATAATATTCAAGAAAAAAAAGAGGAAATAAAAAGCAAATCTGTGAAGTAAGCATTCCACAGCGAGCAATGAACAGCTTCTTAATTGCACTCTGAAGATTTGTTAAGCAGTTGCTGCAATCGCTTAAATGTAAAATCCTGTTTGGCAGAGATCAGCTGTAATGGTGTTAACCCATCCACACTATGAATTGCTGGGGTATATTTGATTGTTTTTTTTTTGATATGTGCTACCCTTTTAGATTAGGCTTGCACACATATAAATTAGACTTCTTTAAGTGGTATTGGCAAGATATTGATCTGTAAAAATGGCTTTTCCTTAATGCTGCAAATTATAATGAATGCTTCTCCTCGAGAGTCTGTTCTGCTTTAGGCACTGCTGTGGTTTTATCCGGTACATCTTTAAACATTAACCAAGGATATTTGAAATAATCTCAACTTCAGAGATTTAAGTATTTTAAAGAGTAAGTTAAGACAGAACTCTTGGAGAGATTTCGCCCTCACTTACGGTCCCAGGGAGAGTGATTTGACCAGACAGGAAGTAATGGAAACTCTATAACAACACAAAAAGATTAAGGAAGGGATTCTGCAGCAAGCCAGAAATTGAGTTCTTAGACATTTGTGCTGACTTGAACGAGACTGTCTAAACCAGTTATTCTCAAGCCGGGTTCTTCCAGAGGTTGCTGGGGGGTTCATTGAACTGTGACTGATTGATCTCCAATTTCATGATGCTTGCATTGATCTGAGGTCAATGCCATTTGGCACAGCAAGCTGCATGACTCTAATGATGTTGTTAGCTGTCTCTAAAGGTAGAATTTTTGCCATCACTGTAAAGCAGAATCCTTTCAACTGGACAACAGTATAGTAGGCCTTTCAGGAGGGGTTCCCTAGAATTATTTAAAAATTTCCTCAGGGGTAAAAAGCTTAAGGTAAAAAAAAAGCTAAACCTTCTTAACTTTATCCAAAACGTAAATACTTAGTTCATCCTTGCATAAGCTTTAAAGTAGTTGGGGTTTCTTTTTTCTGCCAATCAAGCTACCAGAAAACAGACCTTTTAATATATGTGGGTAACCATAGTTTGGGGTACTGCTTCTGTCTGTAATTCCTCTTCCGAAAATATTCTGGTCTCTTGCTGAGACCAAGTATGTCCCTTAACACCAAGCTGGTAGTAAAACACCACGTGCAGCATCAACCAAGGCTGTATTTTAAAAGATTTGGATATTCTCCAAGTCTGCTTTGAAGCCATATGAAAAAGACTTTCTCCATGCTAGGCCTTGCCATAGGTCCCTCATAGCAGTGGCCTGCTTCCCTCTTTTTCGCTCACAGATTTGCTTTTTTCCTAATCATTTACTCTGTGCCCAAGGAAAGAACAGGAGGCTGTGCCAGAACATCACCCTTTCACAGAAACAATGCGACCAATGTCATTGGTCACAGAAATCCTGATTGAATTCAGGAGGCTGAAGCATTGCAAGCATTTCAGATATAAGTCAAATATTTCAGTTCTTCATTCTTAACTATTATGATTATTCTTTCTTTTTCATTGTTTTATAAGGTTTCTAACAGTACAACATAATTCACAAGATAGTCATAAGTATACAAAGAGAATTCTTTCATTTACCGCTGATACTTTCAGTACCCAAAAGGACCCCAGTTGGTTTTAGGTTTAGATTAGCATTAAAAGTTAGTTTTCTACCTCACACGCTGCACTATTGCAAGAGCTTGTGTACTCATCTTCCAACAAACCTATACCTGATTTACATACTAGCTTTGTGGAAGAAGACTAATTAAAATGTCATTAGTCTAGATCAGTGATTTTCCGGATTCTGTGGAACCCTCGTGTTCCTCCAGAGGTTTCTAGGGGTTCCTTCAGCAATAACCAATTTGTGCTTCTCATGTCAGTTTAGGTGACACCAGTAATCTTTTTGGCTATCTGTAAAGGGGATAATCTTCCTGGGAAGCCATGCAAAAGGCATTCTTCCCCCTAACCACCAAACTAATTTACTGTGAGCTGTGAATATAGTAATTATACAACAGGATCCCTGAACTCCTGAAAGTATTTCAAGGGTTCCCTCATGGTTAAAAGGTTGAGTAAGGGTGGTCTACGTAGCATGTTAGCTGTATGTCCATGAACATACAGCAATATAGATTGTACCCATACATAATATACAAGCCATATGCCACAGATCTATATACCATATGCACCAGTACTGCAAGGTGATCAATAACAAATGCATCTATTATACATTATATACATTACATTTTGACCCTCAGTTATGACATCAACCATATTGTCAGTAACTGTTATATCATGTCATTATATGACAGCAATGTAGAAATGTGTTCTAACATGGAATTAGACACAGAAAAGAAAATGTAGACGATAATTGATAAAATCATCAAAAGATTTTGCAGATTGGTGTTACTTCTGATGATGAAAAAAGTAGTATGGTAAGATCACAACACTAAACATGGTTTGGGGCTGTACATAGCCCTGCAGTGCTACCTTCGAAGGAAAAGTAAGACACCATTCTTCCTCCAAACACAATTTTCTGTAAAGGCGCACAGAAGTGTGAGAATACTCCTAAAACAGCAACATATTATTTGTATTCTGGGGTAATACTACTGGCACAGTTCTGGTTTTGCTAGAACACAGGCATCTAGTGAAGATCTTCAGAACTGAACATTTCCATCAATTAGAAAAGTCAATGCCCAGATCAATCTGTAATGGTTCTGAAACATATTCCTTTTCTTTTCAGTTAAGGATGGTTAGAATATTATTCACAGCCCATAAAAAAGCTGTGGGTTGGATTTAATGCACATTGACATGAAGGGCTCTTGTTCAAATACTACCATACTGATCATAAGGAGGTAGGAAGTGTTCAGTAGTAATTATACTGCATATGTGATACTCCATATGTAAATTAGAACTATGGTAGTGGCATCCTTTGAGCTGTTAAATTGACTTTCCAGGAAAGTTGTTACAAATGTCAATTACAAAGAAGATCATTGGCTGCAACAATCGCTGCACATATTTCTTAGTAAAGTGCGTCATGTGTAATTACAGATACATCTTGATCTTGGCCCTCTTTAAGGACTGCTTGATTTGTAAAGCTTCTTTAGCAAGCGATAATGTATCCTAAGTGCTTCCTAATAATCATAGAATTAATAATGCCAGTTGTTACTTGGGAAAGGAAGCAAGGTGTTAAGTATACATGTGCCTATACACAATGTTGGTCAAGCAGTGTAGATGAACTGGTTGTGACTGGGCAGGTTTTAGCCCAGACCATCTGGCCATAATGTTTTTGTGTATGTCCACTGTAACCCAATATCATTGTATACCATGAATGAGCAGAAACACATACATTTACTCTTACTTTACTCCACACTTAGATAGTAGCCAGCTGGTGACCTCTCTACTTTCTACATTCATCATTCAGCCTCGCTAGTAAAGCACACTGAGATTTAATGGATTGGGCCAACTAGTACATTTTTCAATTGTATCCAAGTTTTCAAGATCCCTTTCAATCTTTAAATACATATATCACAGGCATTATCATTTATCCAGGGGATTTAGTTAAAGGTGTGGTATTTGTACCAGGCATTTTGCAGCAACTGTAGAAAGGTTTGGTGCAGTAGTACTGTGAAGTCATTTATAACTAGGTCAGGGGTTGGATTTAACAAGACCCTAATTGAGCAAAAAAATCAGAGCCTCTAAAATATGATTTGTCTTTGATTATGAATATGATTTGTCTATATGATTTTAATTCATTGTGCTTTTGCACTCCTAATATATAGTAGGGATATATGTTTGCATGTATTGTGTAATTTACACTCTACAATATGTATTTAAAAATGAAACCCTAACTGAATGACACATTGCATTTTACCTCTTCTTACCGCCACTTCCTATCTACATACAGTCACTTCAGCATCAGCTGCACAATATTGTTCTGATCAAGTGACCAGACTTCTACAATGTCAACATGAGTATTTGTAGTCATTACCTGGGTGCATGTGACTGATCAATGCAGTATTATATTCAACATGTAATTAGTGTACTGATATTTTGCTGTGATTCTTACAAGCAGTAAATATCCCAAGCTGTTTAATAACAATTTTTTGGCACCACCATATAGTACTTGTAGCTTCACATCCCTCATTTCCCAACTGAATGTAACTGGAAGGAAGTTGCGGCCCTCCAGATGCATCCTATTTCCATGGCTGCTACTTGCTTCATTTTCTGATCTGTTCTAGATAAAACAGTAGAGCTGACAGAGATGAACATGTGCGCCAACAATATTCATTCCATTCATTTACTTTTCATTTACTTTTATTAATGAATATCTCATGTAAAAATAATAAAGGATCTTTTATATGAATGAGTTAGAAATGTATTGTTTAAATAAAAAAAATCACTTTTCCCACTGCCTGGGTTCTCAGAGCACCATTGTGTTCAACAGAATCTTGCAATGAAGTCTCTTTGGAAGCCGACATTCATTGAAGTACATGAAGTACATATAGCTCTTGAGATTTTAAACTTTAAAAAAGAAAAATGTATTATCCTATCATATCCTATTCACCTGAGCAACATCCAGGTAGTGTAAAGCCCCCTCTATGCAATGTACAGGTTTTGGACATTAAAAAGGCAAAACCAAAAGCAGTAGGTGTCAGATTTGGACCAAGAAGGAAATCCCTGGGAGAGCCTGCAACTCTGGTTTGTGTGACCACTCAGGGGCTTCAGAAATTTGCACAATTGACAGATTGAGTTGCCTGCTCTCAGTAACAGGTCATCCCAGTAGCCCACTACTGAGATCCTGTATAGTCTCAATAGGGCAAAAACTAGGGACAGCATTTTGGTGAACACCTGCTATGCTAACTACAGTTTGAATGGGGGCACCCATTGGCTTTGGTACCGTACCGCACCATAATTACCCCCCCCCCCCCACTGCAATTTGAGAAAACTTCTAGTGACAAATAGAGACCTAAAGGGATTCTGATGGAGGCCCTCTTTGTGTAAACAAAACTTGGATTTGCATTGTAGTTGCTCCTGAGAAAGGGTGCTCCTGTAAGGTTTCTATCATGAACTGAAATACTTTAAAATATGATTGGACATACATTGCTCAATCTATGGAAGTTTTATGTCTTATTGATGGTCAACAGCAGGATTATCATGTTGACAAATAGCCAAAAATTATCTTTGTAGTCATATAAATTTACCTTAGAGGTAGAGGTTCTGGAAGAACCTTGGTTGAGAAACACTGTGCTACACGGCTATATTTGGTATACTGTACATGCAAATTTAATTTAACATATTTAGCATTTGGATACATCGATACTGTTTTATGTGAATGCTTTAGCTTGGAAAAAAAGCTGTACAGAGAGGTTTTCTTGAAAAACAAAAGCATGGGCAAATGTAACAATTTTATCTGTATATGTAAATACATGATTTCCTTCTGAACATAAGCTCTATGTTTCTTGATTCATAGCCTTACATAGATATGGTCGATACTCACTTTGATCATTTTTTTTTAACCCAACTCTTTGATATTGATAAGGGTGGTGAGATTTGAGGTTTTAATTTACATTTCTACTTATGTCTTATCACTTACAGTTGCTAATTTTTAATTCACGGATGACACTATTTTTCACTGCTTTTAATGAGTGGCTTGTCTGACACGCTGACACTATTTCATTTTAATTTTTCTTTGCTTTTTCTGAGCAAAATTAATTCAAAACCATAAACTGCAGAGGAGCCTGGGAATAAGGGCTGGCTGCCCAATGTTTGAGCAAATGCTAGCATTTTATACATTTTCTTTAAGCCAGCTTGGTTCCACCTAACATTTAAACTACAAATGTAACCTACAATCTTTCTTTTAATTTAAAGTATGAATCTACAAACAGGATTATAGCTTAAAAAGTTGTTTAATACTTTGACTTCTCATTGTATTATAAATAAAAGTCTATGTTGGTGTCAACATTCCTAATGAGCAAAGTACAAGTTTACTTAACCACCTTGCCGTTAAGCCTGACCTTCGTTCGGGCACAAAAAAATTGCAAGGATGGTTAACCCCGAGATTTTTCCCATCCTTACTTACCTGGTCCCCCTGTGCTCATCCAGCGTCGTTTTCGTATTCCAGCGTCGTCCTCCGTCCAGCGTCGTCCGTCGATCTCCCTCTCCAGCGTCGGGTGCCAGCGGGACCGGTAAGATGCCGGCTGGCATCTTGTGTTCCGCCAACCGGCATCTTGTGTTCCGCCGCCTGGTCCCGCTGATTGTCCGACGTCCTGCTCGTTCCAGCGCCAGATGATCTCTAAAGGGAGAAGCCGTCCGGCGGAGAAAAAAAAAAACGGACGGCTCCTCCCTGCGTGCGTGATGACGTCGGCGCGTGTGCGGGAAATTCAAATAGAAACTCATTCATTCATTTTGTATTGGATTCAATACAAACTCCTGTATTGAATCCAATACAAAATAATTCAAATAAATACAAAGTGTGTAATTGGTAAATTCAAACTGTCATTTTGTATTGGATTGAATACAAACTCCCCTATCCAATCCAATACAAAAAATAAAAAAAAAATAAAAAAAAAAGTAAATAACTTGGAAATTCAAATATATATTTTGAATTTGATTGGATACAAACTTGCGTATCCAATCCAATACAAAATAATATAAAATTATTACAAAGTACATAACTGGTAAATTCAAACGCTCATTTTATATTGGATTGAATACAAACTCCTGTATCCAATCCAATACAAAAAAATAAAAAAATAAATAAAATAAAAGTAAATTACTTGGAAATTCAAATTCTTATTTTGTATTGGATTGGATACAAACTCCCGTATCCAATCAAATACAAAATAATTCAAAACAAACCCCAATAAATACAGAATCAAAGTTTTAAAAATTGCCACTTATTCCCTGGATGGCTAGTGTGTAACACTGTGTCTTATCTTACCTTTGCTGATCTTCGCCTAATTTTGACCATTTGCTGCCTGCTTTGACCTCTGCCTGGACTCCGACATCTCTGCCTGCCGCCTGCCCTGACCTCTGCCTGGACTCTGACATCTCCGCCTGCTTTGACCCCTGCCATGGCTTCAAGCTTTGTTTATGTAGTCATGTTTAAGCTGATTTTTGTGTTTTTCCTTTAATTTTATTAAAAGTATTTTTTTTTTTAAATGATTGTGTGTTTCAAACATTTTTTATATTCATAATATCTACTAGAACCCTTGTTCGGACATATTTCTGTAAGTTACAGGTCTACAATTTAAAAAAAAAATTTCATGAAAAACGATTGATCACTTTTGGTACAGAAATCTAGACCTCAGTGTAACGCTCAGGTGGTTAAAAGCTATTCATTGTGCAAACAAAACAGCTATATTGGCTCTTTTAGCAGAACTCTCTTCCCATCTATGAACTTACTTAATTACAAAGGACAAGAGCGCGCTCTTTGCGTCTGGAGGAAAAGAAGTTTAATCTCCGGATAAGGAAGGTATTCTTCACTGTAAGGTCTGTGAAAATGTGGAATCGGCTCCCTCAGAAAGTAGTTGCAGCAACTACTATAGATTGCTTTAAGAAAAAGCTGGATGCTTTTCTAGAAGCACAGAATATATCTGGGTATTAGGGGTTTAAAGTACAGATAACAGAAAGTGTTGATCCAGGGAACATCCGATTGCCTCATGGAATCAGGAAGGAATTTTTTCCCCTGTTGAAGCAAATTGTACCAGGGTTTTTTTGCCTTCCCCTGGATCAACTATGTTCATAGGGTTTTATATCTCTGATATGTTTATTTCCCTAGTGGTTGAACTTGATGGACTTATGTCCTTTTTCAACCTGATTTACTATGTAACACTATGTTGTAAGGTTCTGTTATCATTTGAAACTACACTTTACATAAAATGTAATATTTTGCATACAATCACTATAGCATACTTGCCTGAGGCTATTTTTTGATCCAGACAACCATTAAGTACAGGGGGCCACCTGATTTTTAAGATCAGCAATGTTCTGTTAGGGGAAAGGTTAATATTCAGTGCATGATTCAATAAACCAAGGATTCCCAGCACTCTCAATAAATTTCTCAGAAGTCTAATTATGTACACCTCTGATCGTTCCTAAAGAAAAGATTCACACTACTGTAGCAGCCATATAACAGTCAGGGCCAGATTTTGCTTATTGTGGGGTCCATGCACAGCACCCTTTCTCTAAAAGCTCCCTGTCATAGTTCACTTTACAACATTTCCTGCCACCCCATCCACATCCACATCCAACCATCCAGATTACTTTATGGGTTGGCACAGTGTCACTGTGTTTTCAAGGTATTCCTTGCAGAACTTAATGCAGACAGATATGTGGTTGTTGGCTCCTTAGCTGATTGGGGAAAAGGTGTGACCCAGGGAGACCAGGTGCTTTTACCAATAACAGGTTCTCGGATCTTTTAAACCTGGGGCTCTGCCAGAGCCAAAACATTGATGCTGCCATGCAGAAAGTATCTGTAATTAAAGGCTACAATCATTTGCCATTTCTACTGCACAATGTTTATTTGTTTAGTGGGAGAGGAGGTGTTGGTATATAAAAGGCCTATTCTTTTACAAGTATTTTATTGAAAGTTTAAAGAGAAATACAAATAAACATCTCAACTGTATCGTGTACAGCATATAAGTATGGCAAGTCACCAACTAAACAGACCAGATAAAAATAACAAATCACAAAGAGAATCATAACAGGATCAGTCATATAGCTAGAGGATGAAACAAACCTTTAATAAATTTAAAGTGTATCCAGAGTCAGAAACCCCTACATTTTAGGCCATCACTGAAACAGGAATAATGATTAAACCTTCTAAAGAAGACAGTTGTTCCAATGTGTAGATTTGCCTAACTTTGGGGAGATGCCCTCTTAACTCCTGTTCTGTCTATATGACAATAAAGGGGAATTTCCCCCATAAGACACACCAGTTTTAACCATTACTACTCTATACAAACAGAAGATAAAGTATTATTTTTGAAAATATTTTTATTTATGATATTTAGGGGGCCTTAGGTACTTTTCTCACATATGTCATAAGAGAAAGCCAGCCCTGTGTTATTGCTCAGAACTGCATTTTCTAGTGAAAAAATTTTTCAACTCAGCAAAATTCCATAATTTTTGTTGGATATTTGAGGGTTTGACCTGCCTTTGCAAAACCAAAAAATCTTGGATGAGAAAAAACAGCAGTCTTGTTCTGGTCACAAAATTTCTCCATAAAATACTTGTAATGGAAGTAGTGGACTGACAAGAAAAATACACTAGCAGGCAATCCAGTATTATTGTGGAGGTAATGTATAAAATGTTTTTGGGAAATGATAGCTGTTAGTATACACCTAAAACTCTTAGCAGCTTGTCCATATGGATTGGCAGTCTGAACACCAATATTCTAAAGATTTGCCAGGATTTGCTTGCTGTTTAACCCTGAAGCAGACACAAACTATATAATTTACTTGTAATAGGTTTCCATTAGCTTTTATTTATGATCAAAGGCGGCAGCAATTCTTGATGATGCAGGATAAATGTGTTTTTCCAACATTAAGACACCTTTAGCAAAATGAAGAATTTGAATGCAAAGGGACCTGTCAGTTCTTTAAAATCACAAAAGCAAAACAAGAATTGTATTGAGTAGATGTTATACATGGCAAACAGTGTTTACAACTGGAAGGACTGCTGTCTGATTTACATAAAATATATACATTTATGTCAAAGGATTTATAGAAAAATGTTTGATTCCAACTATATGGAACTAGTTTGGAGAGGTTCCTTGTACTCAAACCAGGTATATGAAGACACAAGTTTATGAGTTTTGTGTGGAGGAACTTGAGTGGACCGCACAGAACCCTAAACCTAACTTTTTTGTACAACATGAGCACTTGACCTTACAAATGCTGACAAATTTCCACAGACGCTTCCATAAACATTGGAGAGGTGGAGGCTGGTATAAATGGAAGGGGTAAGTCCATATTACTGTCCATAGTTTAGGAATGGAACATTTCCAACATGCCAAAAGCTTCTGCCTGGACCTAAAATTAACATGGTCTGGTTTTGCTGGCTGGACTTTCCACTGTCCCTACATCACCTATTTAAGAATAAAGTTAGAACTGTAAAAAATAAAGCTAGAACTCAACTTGTCTTTACTCATCGTACATTCATAGCTCTTAGGCAAGGATGACGTCACCTCTTTTCCAGAGTCCTGTACAGAGTGCACAAAATCTCAGGAGAGATGAGGAGATGCCCTTGCAATGGACAATAGCATCTTCCCAGGAGATTTAACTTTATTTTGAGTTTGTCCGCACCATACCCACCCATCCTTGTCCACAGTAGTCATATGGGGCCAAGTCACAGACCTACATCCTAAGGTGACCACTATTTGCCAATCACTAGTAAATTCTACAGGTAAAGGGAAAAACCAGACTTGAACACCAAAGGTAAAGGAATGCAGTGAAATGTATTTTGGTATTGAAATTCAAATTTACCAAGCCAACGTGTTCTCCATCAGCTGGTAACAAATGGCAGACTCATATGGGTTGGTTGGAAAAATGTAAACCAGCTAACTCCTGTATTGAAAACACCCAATAACCGGCACAAGTTCACCACTTTTGTCACCAGCATTTAGGAACCTGATAGAGTGAGAATGTTGTAGCCCCAAAACATCTTGACCTGGTACCCTTAATTTTTTAAAATTGAAATGAAAATGGACTTCTAAGGCTTTGGTGTGATGCTTACATTTTTCCCTATACCTTCTGATATTCACCCATGGTACCTTTGAGGCCTTATAGTTACACTAATTAGACTCCACAATATGAACTAAAAGGAACTCAAGTTTGAATCTAGTACCTTCTATTCACACCATTTCATAGCCCATATTAAATTAGTCTCTATTGTTTTTCATATTCTCTCAACAGTTAGAAATGACTCAATTCTGATTCCTATAGAATTTTATGATAAAGTTACTACTCAGTATAACACAATTACAATATTTAACAAAAATATGGTGAAATTACAAACAGTCTATAGCTGCAGAATAAAAAGAAAATTATATCAATAATAATACTAGTGCACAATCATGCATATTCCAGAGTACCAAAGTTAAAATTTAGTGGTATATATTCTCCCCAAAAATTTCAATGTGCAGGGATGAATTCCTTTTTTTTTTAATTCTCTGCACATAATTGGATACTCACTGTGAATACAGCCTCACTTTACTAAGTGAATATTCTCTATCCCTTTAGTGAATGTTCCCTGATGGATTTATTGTAAAGAGTGTTACACACTGTTCTGAGTATGAATTGAAATCAATAAAGAGACATATGCATTATCCCCCTGGGTCAGAAAGCCATTAAATTAAATTCTGATGCCACAGGAAGTAAAATGCCATGTGTTCTGTTCTCATCTATCTATCCCTTTAAATTCAAGCTGCTTAAGGATCACTGGAGCATTTCATTCTTTAACATGGACAATTCAAAGCATATCCCTTCATGGCAATAAAGCCTGCACACTGAAGGAAGAGGAAAATATGGCTTGAACACAGCTGCATGGATTACAGAGAGGACAAATGAAGGGAATAAAATTACATAGCACTTAGTTCATAATCCATAGCACACTATTACATTGCATTTAACAATATTAGAAATTTCCACATAAAAAGAAAATCTTTGACTAAATTTGTATCAGAGCTGTGAAAATGCAGTTTAATTAAAGGGTTGTTGTACCGCTTATATATACATATGGAAAACGAACATCTTGTCTTGAAGAACTCATCCAATAGAAAAATTATATTTTGTTCCAAATTTTGCTCTGCCAGATGGGACATTAAATATGAAATTTTACCTTGTAGGTCAGGGAATCCTAAGCCAGATGTCTTCCCCCTGTTTCTTCCTCCTAGCTGCTCATCTTTTAGAAATCCACCTATAACAGAGCTAATGAACTTTATGCCTTTGTCAGGTAAAAAGCACTATGAAGCTGATGATGGTATCCTATTAAACCCAAATGGGGTCTCCCTTCTTCCACCCTAAGCCTGTGGTCTGCTTGTTGTATGCTCTTTCCTAAACCATGTATATAGAGACTGGAATTTCTCTACTAATGCTTCTCTATAGACCTCCTCCTCAATACTTATTCACACCACACGACATTAACAAAAGCTCAAATTTCCCCTGTGTGGAGGAGAACAGTTTCTTTCTGTAAAATGAGAAAAGCCTATTCAATGTAATGGAGGAAGAATTCAGTTGTATTGCAGTTTTCTATGCACAGGCATTAAACTCACGCTACACAAATGTGAAGGGACATACCTTCATACCCATCAGCCTGATACAGGTAGGGAGGACTATCTGTGTTTACTGCTACCAATAATAAAGAGGAACTATACTCAAAACTCAAAAAACAAAACAAAAACACACTTACCTTCAATCCCGCAGGGCGGTCCAATCACTCCGGGGGTGTCCGGCATTGGGTCCCGCGTCGTCTCGGCATCTGTTCTGGGCACTGCCACTTCGTCTTCTCTTCTGGGTACTTCATCCTACGTAACCCGACCCAGGTGGGAGAGCGGGTGATGTCGAATGCGCATGCGTGAGATGGACAAATTTTTCTCTTTAAACAAAAAGAGATTTGCTTTGCGCTCCCATTCAATCTTGACTGCCTAGGCAGCTGAGAATTAGGGGGTGGTGTTGCACCTAAAAAAACAAACAAAAAATACCCAGAACTTTTACCTTACATAAAAGGGTTCTCTACCCTTAGGTTAGTTTAGGTACATTTTATTATCAACACCTTATACCTGGCTGTGACTATGAGAATAAGGGCTCCTATCAACAGGCCTTATTTTCAAATTCTGCATGATGTTTGAATGAAAAATGCAAAATTTAGCAAAAAATTTTTGAATTGTTTTGTTGAAAGTCCAAATTGGACATGCTTCAAAAATAATGATGTTTAATAAAAGGCAGGTCCAATGCAGCTTTTGGACTGCTGTGTGCACTGGTCATTAGAACTTTGCTAAATTTCATTTGATATGCATGTGTTATAGGTGCATGGTGCCAGCCAAGCCAATAAAGGTGGCCAAAAACGAAAAAGTGAAGGCAAACAAGACTAGGAATATATATATATATATATATCCTGTTAATCTGCCCTCTATGTCCAAACATTGGCCCTACAGTAAGAAGCAAAAAAACAAAACACTATATATATATATATATATATATATATATATATATACATATATATATCCTGTTTATCTGCCCTCTATGTACAAACATTGGCCTTCCAAACATGGCTGCTCTTTTTCATAGTATTACAAAATATGCTGTAATTCCCTTCTAGCACTTTTGTTTTACCTGCTTTTTCATGACTTAGCGTGGTTGAATGTCTTTGAATGAATTTTGGGAAACCATATTCATATTTATGAATATGTGGTTCATAATAATTGACATTTCCATCTTTTCTTAAATGTTTCATTTTTTTAGTATTTTAGTATTTTGTTAGTATTTTTCCCAATACTAAAAATCTATATTTGTACTTCAACTGCACAGTTAAAAATCAGAGTGGAGCAGGAGAAGGTTTCAAAAAAATTGACCAAAACCAATATAGCTTACCTTTACCGAATGTGCTAGTCATGTTTAAGCAAAGATACCCTCACAATTCACTATTGGGATCATCATACCAGTTTCAAGAACATTGTGTTTTTTTTATCATGTGAGTCTTGCAAAAGTTTTTTTCTGTAACCCTTGCAGTCTTCCTTATTTTTCATAACACTTAGTCACATGTGCACATTTAGTAAGTATATGGGTACTGAAAGTTATTTTGTACATTGAAATCAGCAACCTTCCTACAGTGTTGTGTGGGTACAATATAGGAAATAAAGAATAACATGGGATGAAACTAAGTATAATATGACTAGGATTAAAGCGATGTCCAGGTAATAGACTCAACGTCAGGCATCTAAACTGGAACCAATGGTTCCCTGCAACTATGCATAGACATGAGGCTCAGACCCAGTGCATGCATTACATATTAGCATACACAAGAATACACAGGAAGGGAGCCAATATTATGTGAAAATTTGTCACATGGCTGAAAATGAAGCTCTTTACTATTACAGTTTTGTGAATTGGTCCAATGGAGTTAACAGTAATATAATTCTGCAAGGTACTAATAACATAAATTATGAGCCTCACATTCAATGCTGGTCCAGTCATTTAGACAATTGTATTTTCATGGTGTCAACTGTAACCTGTACTTGAACTTGTACTTGAATGACTTGCCACCCTTGTGGAAATTTTACTCTACACCCCAGTGGTGGGAAACATATTTTGCCATAGGTGATATCACCTGCTCTAACTGTATTAAACCTTAGCTACTGTACTATATAAAACTTAACATGAGAGTCCAATGCTCTACCCTTGAATGCTTAACTATGAAATATTAATACTCTTCAATGTGCTTTTGCATATGGTAAAACAACAGGAAACCAAGTGACCATGCTTGTAGAGGAAATGCTACAATTGTTGCAAGTGGTCTAAAGCTAGCACTCTTCTGTCTAGCTACTGCAGCTTTCTTTTCTTCAAATTACATACACACATCATCCTGGACTAGCATCCAAGCAATTTAATTTGACATATCCCCCATGTCATGCTTATAGAAAGATAGTTTGGGGACAGGACTTCTCTAAGGTCAGATATGGACCCCTTATATGTGCACAATGCTCTAATCCTGACATCAGTTTATTGTGTCCCTGATGTTTATTAAAGAACTCACTTCCCTGTGGAATCAGCCATTATCTTCATTTCAGAATAAATAATTTATAAGCGATACCTGATCTGATTCTTTGTACTGTGACCATTCAGTTGCATCTCACACTGTTAATACAGCAATTAGTTCACCGAAAAAGCACCAACATAGAGTTCTTTACATTCTGCTTTATATGCATGAAAACAGTTTATATGGGCCTGATAAATTAATGTTCTCCAAGCCTGGAGAGGATACACTTTCATTAGTGAACCTAGGTGATCCATCAAACCTGGAATGGATTTCTTAAAAGACGTTTTATATTTGTTAACAAATGTTTTCAATCCTGGACCAGATCCATTCCAGGTTTGCTGGATCACCCAGGTTCACTTATGAAAGTGTATCTTCTCCAGCCTTCGGGAGCTTTAATAAATAAGGCCCTATGTATCAGAATGGCTTTGTTTTGGTTTCTTACTTAATCAGGATGCAAGAAAATCTGTATTGATTCAATCCCTTCATGGATATCCTTTATTTCTGTTACAGCCTGGGAATGTTTACAAAGGGCCAGAACAATCCTAATATCACAACTATAGCTATTATTCTGAAAATGAAAATGAGCCCATTCATAGCATGACCCCACCTATTATCACTGTATGACAGACCACTGTAAATGCCAAGTGTCTCTGGAATAATAATGAATAATAAAAATAGGTGTAACCTGTTTTTCCCTTTCCTGTAAGACTTTTTTTAGTGACACAGCAGAATCTTTGTATGAAATTTTACTTATGTGCTGATTTGTTTACTGTTTCTATGTTTTTCTGTCAGAGTCTTAGAATTGAGCAAGTTGCTGAGAATCAGCAGGTCTCAGGACCTAAGTGAATTGTTTACACAATTAAGCAACTTAAGGCATCCCTGTTGCTAAACCACTTTAACAACAATCTTTCAATATGATTATATGTGATGTGCATTTTAAATATTTTATGTATTGTATTGTCCTGCAAAAGCCTCCCTGGTGTAGACTTCCAAAAGTCCTGAGACTGCTGTTGGTGCTTCCATCTTGGATATCCATCCATCTTGGTATCAGCTGGCCCAACAGGTATTACTCAGGTGATATTTTATAGCAGTGTTTTCCAAATCCAGTCTTTGAGTGCCAGGATCCACACACATTTGTTACATTTGTGTAACAGACAGTTTTTTAAGGTATACTGTACACGGAGTCAGAAAATGACTGTATATTAAAGGCATGGTCAGAATGTGGCCCTCTAGGACTGGAGTTGGACATACCTGTTCTTTAGTACCCCCCCCCCACACACACACACACACACTTGTTCCTGCTCTGCATACTAAAGATTATTAGGAGGAGGAAAGAAAGGATGGGTCAGCACAAACAAGAGTTAGACCCAGAAGAGGAAAAGGCTATGATGTGGCAGGAGGAAATGGAAAGGGAGGCTGTGCTAGAGAATTGACTTTTCCTAGAGTGGCTGAATTGCCAAGCAAGTTCAAAGACACATTGCAGTTTAAAATTAAAACATATTACAAAAAGAGCTGCAAATAAGCATTACTTGTTTTTTCTTTGCTTTTACCTGCAATTTTTTAATTTGATAACAGGGATTATTTAACAAGACTTCATAGTAAAAGAAGCTATGTATGTATAGGCTCACAGTTATAGGGGGTGGTCAACCATTCAGGCCTTATTTCATTCTAATTTTATCTATAACAAGAATGCTTGGCCAAATGTTTGTTTTAATGCAGTGGCCCCCAACCTTTTGGAGCTCATGGACCATTAAATGCACGGTCTCCAGACCACGCATGCATGGGGAGCCGTGTGTCACACAAAGGGGAAGATGGCCAGGGCCCACTAATGGCCCACGGAACAGGGGTTGGGGACCCCTGTTTTAATGAATATGGGAAAATGAGATGTAGAGTGCTGATTTATCAAAAGATAGAGGAATAATAAATGAAACAGGTTTTCCTATTTGACCAGTCACCTTTTGTCTGTGGCAAAGGGAGGTTGGCAAGCAAGTGTGTAATTTACATGCAGACAAAACTGCTGGAGTGGACAACTGCTACCTTATGTCAGTGGGCAGCTTAAAAAGCAGTTTCATGTCTTCTAACAGTTCCTGCCATTCCCTAGCTCAGGGGTGTCAAACTCAAATACACAATGGGCCAAAATTAAAAAGTTGTGGGCCAACCTTGAAATTTATTGAAAAAATTGAGGAAGTTTTCCTTCTCATTAGATATAAAAGCTTGATGCGATCACGACCTGCATCACTTGGATAACAGCAGGCTATGCAAAGCCTGAGACACCGCTATATGACACAAGGCCATGGATCGCCAAAAAGCCCCTGTAACTCCAAAAGCCTCCTGGCACCTCCCACATGTAGCTGAGGGGGAGTGCTGAAAATGCCAGACACGGCTAATGCGGGGCTAAATCTTATGAGTGGCCCGCCACTGGAACTCCAGCTTCATTGAAATAGCACCGCTACTACAATTCCCAACATTACTTGCATCTATAAAACAGTCCAATGCGGGGCCACGCATAGGCAGAGAGCCCACTGGTCTATAGACGAGTGATGCTGGGAATTGTAGTAGCGGCGCTATTTCAATGCAGCCACGGGCCAGTTGCAGTTTAGAATATCTTTGGGGCCAAAAATAAGGACGTTGGGGGGCAGATTTGGCCCCTGGGCCAAAGTTTGACACCCCTGCCCTAGCTTATAAAGCTTATAAACTATTTAGGTTGACTTTTATGCCCACCCCTCAGATATCATATACATTTCTACATTTTACTTCCTCACTGCAGTGCAGTCACATGAAATTAGTCACAAGCTCCTCGAAACCCAGAGGTATGAGGAAGGGAAGAGAAAGAAAGTGTAATGTTCTTGGGGATGGGGAAATTAGAAAGATCCTGCTTTGACATGAATAAAAGGGAATGGGGCTATATTATTTACTAGTAAAGTAAACAGTACTCCGGGAATATGTAGACAGTCAATTCACTTTATAGCTATAGAGGGCATTGGATTGTAGTGTAATGGCATGAGCATTAGGTCATTTGATGGTAAGAGAACTTGATGCCAATAAAGTGTGGAATAACCATCAAAACTGATCAAACCTAACCTAACAGGAATCACTTACAGACCAATAGATCCAGAGATATGGGCGGCTGACAAATGACATGCTTGGCTGTATTCTTTACCACATTTTAGGCCCTTTATTGTTCCTCTAATGTAAATGTAAGCATCAGTGAGCTAAAGGGGAGTTCAAAGGGTGTTGGTCTAAACTCAAATTAACAGGAAAAGTTAAGAATTGCATACAACTTCACCCACCCATATATGTGGACGTGTAGCCATGTGGTTTATGACAAGCTTACATGATGAGTAACTGGCATTGCACTTTAGGGTACAGACACACGTCTGATGATTCTTGGCTGACACAAGCTGTCAGGCTTGCTTCGGACTAGAATTCAACATGTGTACAGAGATCGTACAACATTGATCGTTGATCAATTCTGGGGGATCCAGGAATCAAAGAAGGTGAATGACTGCAATGGAAGTAAAGGGAGGAGAGCGCAGTGGGGGTGCTGCTCTGCTCGCTCATTCTCCTCCCTCCCCTCTTCATTGGACAGAATGGCACTGTATGTCGTGAAAGATCATTTCCAATGACAATAATCGTCATAGCCTAACCCATTATGTTGCCTAATTTACTTAATGCTGATTATACTATCTACCTTAGTGAAAAAAACTATAGGAATGTATACTTACAAATGTGTAATTATGAATTCATATTTTCTTATTTTAATTCAAGTAAACAAAAAGGTATATAAACATTTTTTAAATATGCATGAGCCATTATGAGAAACTGGTAGAAAAGGTCATAAAATATAAAGTATGGCACAGAACAGTGAGCAGCCCAGGCTATGAAAATGTAATGACTGAGGAACCAAAAGTAAGAGAGTTTTTATGAATGTATTACATGCATTTCATGCTCATTAAGTTTTGTATTGTGGTCATGGTGATTTAAGGCCTTTATTAATGTCAGCCTCACATGGTGCTGGGACATGCGGGCTATGAGATAGGGAGGGGGACACATTTCACTCTAAAGCTACATGCAGCGACCATAACTCCTATCTGAACAAAGCTCAGCTGGAAAAAGGTGTAGAGCCATCATTTGTGCCCTTTCATGCTCTTGAGTGAGAAAGATCTCTATCAGCACAGGCTGATGCATATTTCTCTCTGCTCTGCTGCATGCACTAGAAAACTGGATTAAAAAGAAAATACACAGCGATATAGCGTGAGACAAAGGAAAACACAATGTGGGCATTCTTGTGTACCTTATATTTATTTCTGATGGAAAAATAGAAGAGGCTAAATAAACACTCCAACAAAATCGTTATGGCTGAACTACAAAGAGTTTGAAAGAAGCAAGTAGAGCACAACCTGTACAACTGAGGTACAGAAGGTTCGGTAGTCCTCTGTGGCTCCATTGTTAGCATGTTTTGCTTGCATCCTTAATTACTTAGTTTGACCAAAGCCAAGGTACTAGGGATGAGGTTTTTTATCTAGCATTTTCTCTCAGGATTCCTGTTCTTTATTACATTACTTATTTTCTAGGTGGATCATGTTGGTTTGAAACTTGCCAGTATAGTACCAGCTAAATTTAGCCTTTGGATCAATATTCATAGGAATGTTTTAAATGAATGTGGTTAAATAACCAGAATGCCCCTTCATTCATTTGCCAACATGCTTTGCATTGTGCTAAAAACAGTGAATTACCTTTAGCAATTTGAGAGAGTGATTTAGGGGGAGTTTGTACAAAAACGATAACCCCCCCTCCCTATCAAAGCATTCTATCAGAACCAAGGCCAAGTTCATTTGCATCCACAATGTATGGGGGAAAAGGGTTGCTGTTCGCTCCCTACTCGATAACTATTCAAATATAAGCCATGGCATCACAGGAAACCCCTGATGACTTAGCCCAAATATGAACAATGGTATCAGGAAAACTTTTGCCAAAAGGTAATTTGGCACGTTAAACAGTGCCAGTGGTGGGAACTATAGGGAACACCTTTCTGGGAACCATTTTTAAGCACCTCTCCAGTGCTGAAGAGCATTTGGACTGGTAGGAGCATAGCAAGAGGGCTGCTAACTTGCTGCTCCTTTGTTATAGGAATACCTGCCTACATGCCTGATGTGCCAAGCTGGTTCATTCAGGGAGAGGGGTAGCTGTTTTTTTATGTTATAGTAAATAACATAAACACCAAAGTATTAATCATGGATATGGTGAACCTATATTAAAACCATGATGAAAAATGGGTGAATGATGAGGGATTTATTAATGAATCTGCATTCAAGTGATTATTAAAGGTTTTATAAAGGAGTGATGTTTTACAGAAATAAAAAACCATTAACAGTGTGCCTGATCAGCTTACGGTTATATGATGTATAAAGGTCAATGTAGTCCATCAAGGTTGTTGGTTTAATATAAAAGCCTTGCCCTTTCTTTAAGGTGAACTTTAAATCCAATCCATAATCTCTTACCAAAAGTCCCGAAATATATGTGTGTGCGAGTCTATGGCATGGCAACCCCAGAAGCATCTTTAAGAAGTAGGAAAAAAGAATCATTTTTAGGGGATGGGGTACCATCTGGTGTGAAGTTTTACGTGTGATCAGTCAGAGGCACTTCATAGTAGAGAGCATGCTGTTTCATTGACCTTCTGTAAAGGTTTCATTACTGTCTTTTTCTCAAGCCAGGATAAAAGTTTTAGACAGTAATATTGTCATGACCTTTAGGTGAATGATGCCAATATTATTAAAAGTATGCTTTTTAAATATTCTAAAATTGAATAATCATACATTAAAGTAATTGAAAAAAGAATGTCTAAACTTTTGAATCCCACAGGCCTAAAGATCATAAAGAGGTCAATGCTGGTCTTGCTGAGCCACAGACAAATTCATTACATTGCAGACCTTTGTTAAATCTAAATACCAGTCCTTGTATTCTGCACAATGCTCCTTATAAACAGCTCAAGCCTCAGTACATTGTTCTTCAGTTCTATGACTCACAAACTGCCTTTGTTTTGTTCCCACATTGAATACCCAGAAAAACAAAAAATAAAATCTATTCTCTGTTTGTGACTCCTGAACAAAGACGTATGAACATTGAAGGTATAAGTGATCACAAGGCAGCAATGTGTACAATGCAGAATTACAAGAAAAAGAGTTACTAAGAGGCTATCTCAGTGACTCTAAATCAGAATACATTTGTATTTTCACATACAAAGAAGTTTATTATTTTTTTAAAACTGTAAACATTCATGTGCATTAATTGTCTGATAGTAAACGGAAAGCCAAAGACCATATTAGATGAAAGCTTTGAGAAGTTCTAAATTGAGGACCTTGGTCACCATGTATTGACTTTGTTCTTAGATTTGGGAATGATATCTCCTTTCCTTTGGTCTCAATGATATAACCCCCAAACAGGTGTCCTATAATCTTTTTTTCCCATTTCTATCTTTGCTCTCTTACTTGTGTTTTATGTAGGTTCTGCAATTTTATTCACTGATATCTCTCATAGAATGTTTCACAACATTGGACAATAGTCACCTATTTTTGTAGCATAGCACAATGGCCGTTTGAATTGGGAAAGGTTAAAGTAACATTTAGGAACACTATCTATTTTAGTTACATTATTACATTGAAGTGTGCTTTCCTGTAAATCTATATTAAAGTTATATGAAAGAGAATCATAACTACTGAAGCTATGCCCACAAAAGGCAAACAGAAGGCAAATGACTAGCCCCCATATTGGTTGTAGGCTCCCAGCATCTGATCTTTTCCCCATTACTGAGATAATATGCATTGCTTTTCGGTGTGTTCCTGTGATGACTTGTAGAAAAAAAATCAATAAGGGACAAACGAGGTGCAGAAAGCACAGAGCCAAAGAATAATTATAGCAGAGCCATATACTTGGCATGGCAGCTTCTTCTTTTCTTTTAGGGTACTGCTTAGGAAAAACAAACAATAAACATTAGGTAGAGCTCAAACTATTTATTGTTAGTTTTGGATGGAATTAAAAACTGTCCAGTTAATTTAGCTGTCTGTATGTCATGGCTATTTTTTTCTCAAAATACAGAAAGAGGAACCAAGCCAATGTATGCCCAAGTGAGGGGATTTTCCCTCTTTCTCAGAAGTGATGAGCCCACTGAAACTTGACGAAGGGCTTAAAGTTTCACTGTTGTATCAAACAAAAAAATCCCTGCAGTGGAAAAAAAGTCTATCCCTGAAGTGTATAATTCTATCATAATGAGTTTTACTGCCCTTCAAGCTATACTAAAAAAAATCACTGTCCAGCTGGGAAAGAGAATTGACTATTGCTTTCACATTCAAGTCCCTTTCCTACCCTGTGACTGGACACTATAGTGTAAAGCAGCACACTAATGATTTCATCTCTGTCACACTGCTTTTATAAATTTTAAATATTTGCACTGCAACATATCTTATTGGCTACTTGTACTGCTTCTCCCCTCTCATCTCTGAACTCTGCTGTACAAAGCTTACATTAGACTGCGAGAGGTTCACATCAAATCACATTTTCCACTACTTTTGCTGCTTGTAATACAATCATATATTTAAAAACATATTCATGACTACAGAGTTACAGTAACTAGTGTTTATATTTGTCTGGAAGTCATCTCCCAAAAAACAAGGAAATATTCTACCCATGTTTTTTCTTTAGTGAACATCAAACTGACACGCATACAGTATGTTATAGGGCCCTGTATGTTACCTCTTGTTTAAAGGGGGCCATCTAATTTTCAACATTATGTAAATAGTGGCTATCCTTTTTCATAATGAAAAAATGATTTTTTTAAACTTTTTTTCACATTTATTATGCCCCTTCCATTTTTACCGTTGCAGAAGGATTAAGATCTTGTGACACAATTTTATATTGTCATTCTTGTGGATCATTTTGCACATTTGGAGTTGATGCTAGGACTAGCAGTACAGAACAAATTATCCAGCTACACACTTCAGGGCACAATAGTAAGTACCCAGATTGCATACAGGAGAAGGTTAGGACAGTTTCCATACCAAGCAATCCATGGGGTCATAGTTTAGTAATTTACCAGCCAAGGGCTTTTTTTGGTAACCTCTAACTAGGTTTTCTATATGTCAATTGTTGCTTTAATATTGTACATGTTCAATTTTGTATTTCACAATGCATTAAAAAGAAGGGGGTTGTCTTCCAAATCAGTATAAGGTATCATCAGCTTGGTGAAAGTGACTGGTATAGCACAGGACCACCATTAGTAATTTCTGAGCCCCATACTAGGTAAAACTCGTAAGTCTCCCCCTCCTATAAGTCTAAAAGTTCCAGCAAGTTCCAAGTCAAACTCTTATGATCAGGCCTGGTACAACAATACCCCCTGCATTTCTGGACTCCTAGAACAAGGCAGCCATAACAGCAAAATGCCCAGAGGTATTGCTCCTTCATACAAAGGAACCAAGATCATCTAAAATCTGGGTGACCAAGTGAATGCCCGTTCTTCTATTCCACACCAGATCTTCCAAATCTCAGGTAATTATTAAAAAATTATTTGGCTGTCAGTTCAGTAAAGTTTTATCTCCACATCCAGAATTTACAGGATTAACAAATCCTAATTTTTATCCTAATATATATATATATATATATATATATATATATATATATATATATATATATAATTCTATCCTGGCTGCTGTGAATAGAGAAAATATTATCAAGCAACAGAAAGCTATTTGTAGAATTTCCAGCTGTCACACATGTTGCTGGCCACAGATTACAGTCCTGAAATGTCAGACATTTTATTGCTGTGTTTTAGTCAATAGGCAGCTGCCGTATTAGGTTCCTTGATCAAATGAGACATGCTGTTATTGTGCTTAGGTGGGTGTGAGCTTAGTGTAGCATGTCACTTGGCCATGACATCATCAATATAGGTGTATAACTTGTTCATGGCCTATTAAAATTCCTGACCTGGGTTTTGTTTTGCTAGTCACTTATTTTTATTGTCACTCAGTTTTGGCTGTTGGTTAGTAAGCATGTTTACAGCATTTGAATATATTTAGGATTAACATGTTTTACAGGTCAGAAAATCCTCAAGAAAACAAGGGCACACCTATACTAAAATATCACTGTCATTTTTTTAGATTAAGTGGAACATGACAAGTACTTATTCCTTTTGTAATTGCAATAGAGAAGACATAATTGGACCCTGAAATAGAATAGAAGAAAATCTGCTACATGAAATGTGTTCTTTGTCATAGAGCAGGAGTAATCTAAAGAGATTCATTAACATGTTTTCATTGAATCTGTCAATTTCTGCATTAATATTCCACTATAGCATGACATTCATGCTGGTCTGAGCCATTTCAAATAATTATCTGCAGCATCAAGGGACAAAGGAGTGTTAAAGACTTTAAGTCTTCATAGAGGAGAAGAGTTCAATAAATGTATTCAAATGGCCTTTAGGTAGCAATGGCTTCACACGTACAATAAAGGTCAAATCCTGAAACGAGAACAGTTATTCAGTAAAGATCTAAATGAACGCTTTAAAAAAGCTATGTGTCCTTGCTTTTTTATTTCCATGATACCAATTAGCAAATGTCTTCTTGTTGATATTCTGCCTAATTCAGACTGGTTTATGGCTCACAAGTAAATAACACATTGCTATAGAACAACTGGACATGTTTTACCCAAAATTTGGTACATTTTAGGCTCTTCCTCCCAGTCCAAACTTTTTTATATTCTAAACATATTGGTTTTTATTGGTAGTTGTAGATATGTGAAATCACATATTATAATTCATAGACCATCTTTCAGCCAGAATCACTCACAGATGAACTGAGGAATTATATTTAGAATGACATGATCTGGGGGAAGACAAGTAATCTGCTAGGGGTCAATGCTATGCTGTTAGCGTAAATTCCCTTAAGCCAATGAAAACAACTGCTGCGTCCAAAATTTAATTAAAGGTCCTCTGGCCACCAAGATGGATTGTACCTTCAAGAGAAGTCCCAGCTGAGATACTCCATCAGGGTTAGCTGTAGTTGAGCTCTAGCACTGACACAATTCCCCAGTGAGGACCGCTAATCAGTGCAAGAGTGATGGTAGATTCCATGTAATCAGTCCAGTAAGTCAACACATGAGAAGGGCTATGTCACCTTGGAACTTTCACATGGCTACATGCTTCTTTAAAAGACTCACAGTGGTTGTTGTTTGCTAAATACTCACATGATAGAGCTAAATGATATTTAGCTAGGAAAATGTGAGTATTGCTTATTCGAAATGAATACAAAAATACTATTAAATACTAAAATGATTGTGCTCACTCGCTTTTTTTATTTTTAATTGAGTGGTCTAGAAAATGTATTGGGTAGGGGAGTTAGAAAGCATTGGATGCCTTTGAGGTACACTAGGATGGAGACTTTTTTCAGTGTATGCTTCTCTTGCTGTTAGGAGAAGATGAATATATGCGTGCATGTTTATTGCTTGGTCATTCATGGAGATGATTTACTAAAGAAGTTTCGGTTGTTTTCTTAGCAAAGTAATTGCGATAAAAAATACCTGCCAAAAATTACCAGTGTTTTTTTTTTTTACATGGGGTAATTGTTTCTTTAAATATTTTAATAAAGTTGTACTGCTTCTGTACCTTTGTTGTTCCCGTTATCACTTTGAATCATTTTAATTATACACTAAACAAACAAAAAAGGCCTAATTAATGCGTCCATATACATTAATTTGGCTGTATATCAGTTTCAATCACAGAAAACATAAAGCGTAACACATGAATGTTTCATTTTGCATGTACAATGACTGCAGTGCCTAAGGGCTGAGTAACCTAGGCCTCCTGAGAATACACAAAAAAGCTCCAAAAAATTGTGAAATTTGAGCAGGTTTAAGCGATTTACAAGAAATATGATTAAACTACCAGACTGAGATTGCTGGGAAACAAGTGTAAGGGGATACTAAGGCGGCTCTATGTTTGTTAGATGAAGTGACAGTAAGGACAAAAAAACGTGAGAGAAATGGAAATGAAGAATGCAGGCAAGTGTGTCACATGACACGGATGTAGGCAAAGTATTCATGGAATTCCCACCACACAAATATTGCCTATAGGTAATATGTTTTGTTACATTGAGTATTAGTAGAGGTGATCTTTGGATGGAGATTACAACTGTTGGCAAGAGATTTTATTAAGGTGATTAGCATGTCAAAAATAAAAAGCAAAAAGAGCTGCCATCTTCAGCCTTCTCCTTCTTTCTTCTAGCTACGTCACCTGATGACCCAGGTGACGTAGTCTGCTGTAAAATTGAAAAATTCACTTTACATGCTTGGATTCAGCATCTCTTTCCCCTTCTGCGCATGCCTCAAATCCGGCATATGCAGAAAGAGAAGCCAAGAGCCTCCCGGGATACCTATATCACGCATTCTTGGAGAGTCCTGGCTGTTCCTTATTCGCAGCGATAAAGACAGAATAAGAGGGGGTTCAGCTTTTTTTTTTGTTAAAAAAAAAGGTTGTTGCAGTTAAAAAAAGTAAAAAAAAATAAAAAGAATATTTTTAGAGTTGTCTACTTTGTTTTATGTAAGCTTTAAGTGTTCTTATAGTATTTTAGGTATGATAACCCCTCTATATATCTGCTGTCTAACAATAAACTTTTTTTTTCTATGCAGCTCTTTCTTTTTATATTCCTTTTTAAAATCGTCCCTTTATTAAAAAAAAAATACTTGGTTGGAGACCTTGGGTGCCAGGCATGAGCAACACCCTTGTTGAAAAACAATTTTTGCATGAGCAAACCTAAACCTTTGGCCTACTTACCAGTTCACCTCTGTGTTAGGAAAACTGAATGTAATCATGTAAATGGGGCTGTGACAGCGGACACTCTGTTCTTCTTTGCAGAACTTCATGCATAATCTATACCTGACTTCATCAAGGCCTAATGCTGACAAACAGATCTGCTGTCAGTTTTGTATTTGACCAGCGGATCCAATTGATCTTCTGACATGGCACACAACTGTAGTATATTATTTCCTTGAGATTGTGGAATGCGCATGGGGTGAACCACAGGACAGATGATCACTGATTCAGAATTGCCTGAATCTGATAAGATTTGCATACTTTTTTCTTGTACTTTTGATCTGTATTTACCCACCATCTGTCCACCTCTGATCAAAAACACAAAAAACTGTGTTTTATAATGAGTCCATTTAATTAACTTCAAATCCCACATTTTATTGGATCAGTGATTAGATCAGACGTGATAATCAAACATGAATACTAGACCTAAGCCAGTGGTTAAAACCTTTTGTAGCTCGCGGACCACTAAATTTTCGGAACTGTGTGTCTCTCAAGGTGGAAGAAAAAATATCCCCTAGAGTGACGTCATGATGCCAAAACCAACCCACTCTCCTATCGCAGGTCTGAGCCTGCGATGGGAAAGTGGACGGGTTATGTTCAGAGATACAACCCACCCACCATCCTGAGCCTGCAATGGAGACATGGTCCGCAGCTCTGGCTAGTGAGCCCCCCAAGCATGGTCCTTCTACTGACCTCGCTGTGGGGTGCACAGGCTAGAGCCGTGGACCACTACCGTTCTCCGTGCTTATGCGTCCCAGCTGTCAGATAGCCGGGCCGCAGACCAGGGGTTGGGGACCCCGGGCCTAAGCCAGACAGATCAGTGACAAGATTCCTGGAGGTGTAAACACTAGGCCAAACGATCCTTCATCCATGTGCTGTTTTCCAAATGCCCCTGCCATTGGCCAGGAGAAAAGATTCTTATAGTACCTAACCCCTAGAGAATGGCATGTTATATAAATCTTTTCACTGTAGTGAAGGCAAAACTTTCAATATCAAGGCAGAACTGATATCCATAATCAGCATTATTTCTTTTAAATGTTATGCATTTATACAATATAATTTTACATTTTCATTTCAATATTATTATTTATAATTTTTTTTTTAATTTTTTTTTTTTTACTGCAAAAATAAAGACAATGGTCTTTGTGTGTTATCCTTTCATTTCTTTTAGTTAGTTTTTATTCTTACCCAAAAAAAATCTTTCAGTTTATCTGAAATGATCCTTAGACAAAACCAAATGCGTTTCATAGAAATGATAACCTTTTTATACATACTTAAGTCAGTTTGGGAACTTTGATTATTTTCTTTATTTCCTCAACATCTCAATTCTGATATTGTTTAGGGGAAAGTTATCAGTAGCAATGCTGGGATTATTTTCTCTGTATTTTCTATTTATTCTGTATTGCGTCAATGAAACTTTGAAAGTCACTCCCAAAGTTCCTCATTATATTTTTATCTAACTTGCGTAGAAAAAGGGAATTGTATTCAAGGCTCTATTTTTAGTTCGAGAAAGTTCAGCTGATGTCATGTGGTCTTGACAATTTTAGAAAAAGGTTTACCATTACAGAGATATCTTATGAGGAAAAAAAAATCGGGACTGGCACTTCATCCTTTTTTATTTTTTGAAAGCTGGAATAGTTGTTTATTCTTAGACAGTTGTTTAGCTTTGTCATAAAACTAATTAATTTTATTATAGAAAATTATATTTCCACCTGGAATTAAAATCAGATTGTTTCTTTAATGTCCTAAAGTGTAAACATCTGTTTTCCTCCTTACCACCTGTCCTCCCATTTCTAAACTGCTGGCATGGCTGTGATTTGTGGCTTTGTTCTCCATTTGTGATTTTATTTCAACTCATCTCATGTATATTTGTTATCTTCACCAGATGATAAAAAATATAAATATATTAGAAAGCTGTTTTTATGATACAGCCTTCAGCTCAGGCAAAGTTCTAATGAATGTAGGCTGTCTTCAGATGATATACCCTTGTTTTGCCTACCTGGGTAAAAAATTGATTTTGATTTCTAAACGTTTTCACAATTATAGCTTTACCGTTTCTGTAGGCAAAACCAAGAAAATTATTCCAACACCAAAATGTTGCCAGAATGTTCATTGGCTGGACCATTGTTCTGGTGTCTAATAACCGTAAGAAGCTTTGGACTGGTCATAGATGGGCTTTATGAGTATATCTCCATGACCAGACAGGTGGGAGAACATCTGCTCACATCACCAGTACTCCCTGGTGTTTCTCATGCCTAATGGACAGACACAACATGGCATGCATGGTGTACAAAATAGGACGAGTTAGTTTGAATAGAGTTTATTCTAACAATTTCTAAATCTATGTGAGCCAAGTTCTGTTGTTCTGAAGTCATTTATTTGTCCCATAAGGTAACTCTCGGATGACATGACCCTTGCCTGAGCATCATACAGAGTGGCCAGGGACTGGACAAGGCAAGTTATGGCTGACTTTACTAAAACAAAAATCAAGCACTAAGCTTTACTTTACAACTCCATCTAAAACCCATATATGTAAACACTCATATGGATTTGAATTGCTGAACTTAGTTTTGGGTCATTTTTTTTTGCACTATTTTACTATACATTTTAAACCTATTTTAATATCTTTTTATCTATAGTAGAAATATACAATTTACCTCAAATGTTATACTTTTTTGTCCCCCCTAAGCAGATTGTTTTTAGTTTTTATCCAAGGAATTACAGGGCACTTACTTCTTGTTGAAAATACACCATTATCCCTTTTGGCTATGGCTGTTCCTTCCAAATGGCCTTGTCCCTGTTTTCTTGTCCCAGAGATATTCATAGACCATACATTTCTTCTGCCAACGTTAAAAGTTATATCTACTAGCATTTTTTTAATAAATTTGTTCACTGACTTGGCATATGCATGTTACAATGTACAGTGTTGGCATCTGTAAGATCCAGAGACTACACACTGTAGTAGCTGTACATTTGAAGCTGGATGTCAAAATAATATAACCATATTTTGCATGCAATAAATGAAGCAAAAAGTTGCTTAACCAGAAAAGGAAAGTAACATGGCAGTAGCAGGGACTGAGTGGAATTGGGGAGTAAGAAACCTCACATTACTGGGGAAGAGTATACCCTGAGGTAAGTGTGCCATAACATGCCAGTATGGCATATGGCAAATGACTGGCATGCTCATTGCTGGCTTGTAAGCAGCCAACTCCCTATCCTTTTATTTTGTTTCATTATGAAGTAAAAACTACATTTTTCTTTACACACAAATAATCCCTGAATCATATTCTCCACTAAACTGAGCATTTAATGGCCTATTTACTTGGTACCTCATCCTATGCTACAGAGTTTCTCTATCACGGTCCCTGTTCCTTGCAATTCTTATCCCCACCTATTTATAAAAGTATTTGGCTTTAAAGTCTTTAAAATGTATTTATACATTATATCCATAGGCAGGAGCCAGGCCAAAATAAGCCACTAAGCAAAATTGAACAAAGTAGTCCCATCAACAAAACATGTATCTGTATCCAAAAAATGTTGTTGTTTTAAGATAACTTGTGTGTTGATACCTTACAAATCCTGCTTCAAACCTCTCTTTGATGGTTCTCAATCTCTATATGTATAATTTGGGATGTGGTACCTTAGATTGAGTTGTAAAATACCCTCTTGGGGTCTTTTTTCAACGAACAATTATCTGAACACTGTATCCAAAACAATTGATTAGAAGCCCTGTCAGGGGCAATATTAAATAGATCAAACCCATTGCTCACTGTCCTAGGGACAACTTTTTCAGCATACAGGAAGTGAGGTTTGGGCAATAAAGGCAGTGCAGTCAATCCTGAAAGCAGTGGGCAGGCCTAGTTGCAACTTTTGTGAGACTTCGGTAACAACGCTTATTGTCACCACCGTGAAAATAATTTTTTCATCCTACTGTTATGCAAGCAGCCACAGCCTATATATTAGTGGCAACTTTTCTCAGAATTCAGGTGTAGTGCAGCATTGTTGCCACACGATCACAACAAACCGCATTAGGTAAACTTTATTGGAAGATCATCAAATATGTGTCAGAGGTTTAGAAGCCCTTTAGACGTTTAGTCAAATCCCACCTCTACAACATCTTTTCCATGTTCTCTGCCCTAAACATTTATTACTAAGGGCTGATTTACAAAGGTGCTAATGTTAAGGTTTTATACTACCATACTACCATATAAAAAAAAACCTTGCTGTGAGTTACATGGTTGTCTATATAGCTGTTATCTGACAACAAACAGTAAAGAGATCAGTTACCCAGCTTGTGTCCATGCATAGTGTATGCAGTATGAAGGGGGCACAGATAGCTGTACCCTGACCTTTCAGGGGTTGTATGTTCCTGTCTATTTAATGAGCATTAGAGTTATTTACTTTCATTTCCCAAGCCACACCATATTGCTAACAGAAAGAACTCAGTACTTTTTACTTACAATATCAACCAGAAAGGAGTCACAAGGCCAATGACTCCTCATCGTACACTAAGCTGTCCTCAAACTGCAGGAGATGCATTGTGGACCAACTAATTTTTTCATGTAATTTTAGGAACACCCTATAATCAATCAGGTTCTCAAGGGAGGTGGTACATTTATTATGCATGGCATGTTAATGCCTAGCCAGCTTCCTTTGGAACTTAAATTGTGTACATCAGGCATTTTAGCAATGAAATCTCTATGGGAATATTTACTGTTGATGTATTTTATGAATTTAAATGCATGCATGGAAAAATCCACGAGTCTGAGAAAACAAATACAGCACAACTGATTTGGTAATTTACTATTTAAAAATTATGAGATTGGCCTTTTACTCCTAAATCTTAAATCTTTACAGATAAAAAAAAATCTATGTATACTTGTATACAATTTGGTCACAAGCATCAGAAATTTACCAAATGCAAAGCTGTTTTCAGTAAAGCTTTAGTCCTAAACATAATGGTTAAGGAAGACATTGTGTATTGAGTAGAGGGGATTAGCGGCAGGTATAGTAAGCTCTGACACCAGGTTATGTCAGAGAAAAATCAATTCTAGTAGCTTTTTCCCTGAAGAAATCAGGCTGATGGTGTCTGAAAATGATCACAGCAAGGAGATTGTAGAACAATCCAGCTTCAGTTAGCAGGATTGGAAATGGTTATTTTATGTCTATGACTTCTTTGAAGTTATCAAAAGTTGGTCCAGCCAGCTAAATACGCAATAATGTCAAGTCTTACACACATCATATCTTACAGCTTTTAGGTATACAGACGAGTGGCCAATTTGTACAGAATCACTTTCATAGCGGAAAGCATATCTCTATGCTAGTATGAAATTTCCATGGAAAGCCTTTTAATTCTGTATGTCCAATTGAATGCTCCCATGTGTGATTACAAAGGCTGATCAGTTTGGTCAATGACATCACTCAGGATTCCTGGATGATATGTTTAAATCTGGATCTACTTCTGGGAATATAGAATATATATTTTTCAATTGGTGCATTTGTTTTTTTTGCTCTTTAGAATTTTGGTCATGGTGTAAGTTTTTACTTATGAGAAGTAAAATATCTCTATACTCAATACACCTGGTAGCCATTGTTATACAAGAAGACTTCTGCATCTCCCATTAAATCCCCACTTGATGTAGGGAAGAGCTTCCGTGTCTGTTAACTTTAGGACATTCCAATACTGGCCTTGATTTATTAAAGCTCTCCAAGGCTGGAGAAAATACAGTTTCATCAGTCAAGCTGGGTGATCCAGCAAACCTGGAATGGATTTCCTAAAATTCATTAGCTGTTTGTTAGCAAATGATTTCAATTCTGGACCAGATCCATTCAGGATTTGCTGGGTCCCCTAGCTTCAATAAGGAAAGTGTATTCTCTTCAGCCTTGGAGAGCTTTCAAAAATTAGGGCCACTGAGAGAAGACAAGGGGCATGGTATGGTACTTAAAGGAGGCTGCACACTTGTCTGGATAAGGGTTTTGTTAAATTTAATTTAAATATTTGTGTGTTTTAAATGTCACCACAACGTCTCCCATGGTAGTGATGGCTCCCATGCCCTTTTTGACAAAAAAACCCAAAAATCTAGTTTTGTCTGCTAGTTTGCCTTAAAAATTAATTTCTTTGCCCAATGACTGCTATGTATTCAAATTAGATTTTCATGTATTTAGCAAATATGTAAGTGATATATAAGTGATTAATAATATATAAGTAAAGCTGAATTCATCCATTTTACTTATACCTATTCAGGTGGAACAGAGTGATCCAACTGGTTGGAAATGTTTAGTAAACCCAACCTATTCACTATTTTGTACATTCCTTCTATTAATATTCATTGTCTGTCAGCATTGCTCACCGCTCCTCCTTCCTTACCACGTGGTTAAGAACAGTGTTTCATCCCTGCATGTCTTACCTTACCATTATCCCTACTAAATGCCACCTGCCACCTTCCGCTATCCCCGCCCTACCAACCCCCGACCCTGGCTCAACAACCACACCAAACAGCTACAAAAGTCTGTTCGTGCAGCCGAACGTAGCCATTGTTATACAAGAAGACTTCTGCATCTCCCATTAAATCCCCACTTGATGTAGGGAAGAGCTTCCGTGTCTGTTAACTTTAGGACATTCCGATACTGGCCTTGATTTATTAAAGCTCTCCAAGGCTGGAGAAAATACAGTTTCATCAGTCAAGCTGGGTGATCCAACAAACCTGGAATGGATTTCCTAAAATTCATTAGCTGTTTGTTAGCAAATGATTTCAATTCTGGACCAGATCCATTCAAGATTTGCTGGGTCCCCTAGCTTCACTAAGGAAAGTGTATTCTCTTCAGCCATGGAGAGCTTTCAAAAATTAGGGCCACTGAGAGAAGACAAGGGGCATGGTATGGTACATAAAGGAGGCTGCATACTTGTCTGGATAAGGGTTTTGTTAAATTTTAAATATTTTACAAATAACACCATGTACAGTAAATGGACATTCTTAAGCATTTTATTTTAAATATTTGTGTGTTTTAAATGTCACCACAACGTCTCCCATGGTAGTGATGGCTCCCATGCCCTTTTTGACAAAAAACAAAACAAAAATCTAGTTTTGTCTGCTAGTTTGCCTTAAAAATTAATTTCTTTCCCCAATGACTGCTATGTATTAAAATTAGATTTTCATGTATTTAGCAAATATGTAAGTGATATAAAAGTGATTAATAATATATAAGTGAAGCTGAATTCATCCATTTTACTTATACCTATTCAGGTGGAACAGAGTGATCCAACTGGTATGAAATGTTTAGTAAACCCAACCTATTCACTATTTTGTACATTCCTTCTATTATTATTCAATGTCTGTCACCATTGCTCACCACTCCTCCTTCCTTACCACGTGGTTAAGAACAGTGTTTCATCCCTGCATGTCTTACCTTACCATTATCCCTACTAAATGTATAGGCACATTAGGATTTACATCACTCTTTCCTAATATCAAACTTCCTATGCCAAGTCTATTCATTACTACAGCCTACCTACTGCAAGTAGCACACTTGCAGACTTTACATATCCCCCTAATTTTCATACTGTCATCTATCAAATTTCCTTCCTTCATCTATTGGCAAGTTCTAAAAAAAGCTAATTTAAACTTTAATTTAGGTAGTAGCCTGTCTCTTTATAAATGATGTGCATATATATATATATATATATATATATATATATATATATATATATATAAATTCTAGTAAGGTCAAATACATTTGATTTACTATCTATATACATGGAATAGGAGCTAATAGGTTATTGATTTCTTATAGCGGTTAGATTTCAGTAGTGCTACATTCAGCCACTGGTTTATTACTGCCATTAAGAACCATCAGTTTTTCAGTAAAGCAAAGAAATAGTCCATAGTATGTACTGTATGTATGCTAATAAATCTATACATTGCCAATATACCATTATCACTGATAAATACAAACCAGAATCAAGGAATGTAAAAACCTATAATGACATCTTGAAAAAAGTGGTAATTGAGTTTGGTGTCATGATTATGAGTTTGATTTTACTTTTACCTGCGCTAATTAATATGTATTGGATACATAATGCTTTATTATATGTATGCAATAAATAATGATGTATTTATATGCTATGTTCATGGAAGAGAGGTCATATTAATTCAGAAAATCCAGAAATTTTGTAAAGGTTACCTATTTTATTATAAATATATTGATATACTTTTTTATTACATATAGTATATACCCTAAATCATAGAGTATAGTTCACAACACATATATGCAAACAAAGTCTATCTAACTTGGTTATAATAAAATTAATTTTCTGACATAATGAAAATCTGTGCATGCAGTAAGACTGAAAATGTTGTCACTAATTACTTTCTCACATGTAATCACGTTTTTTGGTCATTTAGTTCAAATTAAAGTTTAATGCCCTTTCAGTTGGCCCTTCTATGTTTGAGGCAGGAGCACTGATTGGCTGTCTTAGCCTGAGAACTTGGTGCCCCAGCCCTACACAGAACCTACCCTTGCCACTGCTGGAAACCGGGAATAACAGGTAACAATTACCCAAAAGCACTCAGGTAGACCTAACCAGTTGTTAGGTACCATGGTATATAAATGAATAAAACCAGAAACCATCTCATAAAAAATCCCATAAAAATGCTGCAGTATTATTAAAAAATTATAAATATTTTAAAAAACATCAATGAATAAACTTGCAATTATCTTGACTGGAATTTAAAATACATTTATAGAGTACCATTTTATAGAGTAACAAACTATTTTGAAGTCAAATAGGTATTTTAAATTGTTAAAAGCTAAAATTACAAGGAGACCTCAGGAATTATACTGTATCACCCATACCATGACTTTGTTACCATATGTTGACAAAACAAGTTTATTATAAAATAACATTTTAATAATGTTTTTTATCAAATGCAAACCTTATTTTATGAGAATGACCAATTAGTTGACAGTTTATTGGCAGGTTGGATCAGGTCCAGTCTACGTTGCAGAGGTCCAAAACTTGGCAGTGGTGTGTGACAAGAGTTCTTGCAGCACAAACCTCACTGGACAGAATTAAAGTTAAGGAGTTCACACAGTATATGTATTTAAAAAGTAAAATCAGCTATATTGATGTTTTATTATATTATATATACAAATTAGGAGGTCTAAATGCAAAATACATTCCCTTTAAATACACCAGAAGAAGCCATACATTATCTTATACACCTTCAACATTAAAGTCAGAAAAAAACTATAATCTAATGGGTGAGAAAACTTTGTCCTACCACAACTCTTTCCTCAACAAAGTCTATGTGCTCCTTCTGTTTACTTTTTACTTAGCATGGGCTGGCCTGTTAGGGTGGGTTCTATAGGGGAAAAATGCCCAACTGCCCATCTGCTCAATAAAGTGATGGTTCAGTAGATCACTTTGATCTTAACCATAGGTATCTAACAGACATTTTAGAAACCCTCTAACTGTGGTTATACTCATAAACTAAACACAACACCTTGAGACCAGCCTAATGCCTGGTACATAAGGATGTCCTATTAGGCTTTCCCACACATGTAGTGAATCATTACATGGTGATTACATGATGCACAATCTAAGGGAACACCAGGAAGATATTGTTTTTAATAGTAACTGAGATCTAACAAAAACTACCCAACACTTATTTTCTTACTTCCTTCGCCTAGGTGGGCACTTCAATTGATCCAATAAAGTGTTATGTCTCTACAAACCACCAATTTAACATGGGAACTTCAAAGGATCCCCACTGTAACATGAGAACTTCTACACTGACCAATAATGCAACTAGGGCACATCTCCACTAAAACCTTGTCTCCACCTAGTCAACCATGTCTAATGGAAGTACTTCTACAATGACCACCAATGTAACAGAAGCATTTCTCCAGTCAACACTAATGCAACACTCGCTAACACTTACAATCCACTGATTTATAACCTAATTGGAGCATTTACAGTAGATATTGAGAAAATATGGGTTTTCTTAGAGGGTATTCTCCTTACAGCTATGTTCAGACTGGTAGTGAGCTTGCAGTACAGTTACCACTTCTTCACACCCCTGAAACACTTCTTCTGCTGTAACATTACAACTAGCTCACCTGCAGCTGCAGAGAATGAAGGGGCCTGTAATATTTTCAAACACGTATAATTGATTCTTAAAAGAACCAGCATTACGGACATCCAAACATCTGGCAAAATGACAACTGTGGGTAGCCTACCAGGAACACCTGTTCCCACTGTGGGTCTGAACAACCAATATACAATACAACCAATGTATGCCAAATACTGTCCATACAATGTACACAGGACTGTTATTAAGGGCTGCCCAGCAACCATCAGTTTAAAAGGACGGGTAATAAAAGAAGTGTTTAGGCTGACACAGAGTGCCAATTAATAGATATAAATGGGTGATAATATTAGTCATTGGCCACCAGTGGTTATGGATCCTGGTATTAGGAAATACAATTGTCTGGTTTTGCAGAGATGTCAAATAAAATGAAAGGGGAACCCATAAATTCAAACCAGCTTCGCCCGAAAGTACACTTAGTACACTGGCTAGGGTGAGTAATGGCTTTAGAAGGTGTTTCATGCCAACAAAACACCATAAATTTTACAGACTTCTTGTGGGCTGTATCATAGATCACATTACATACCAGGTATCATTAAAAAGTAATTATTGTCATTTAACTACAGGTATTTCAGACATGTCTCTAATATAAAAATAGTCAATAACCTCAGGGAAAAATTCTATTTTTAACAATATGTTCACACACTTTAAGTTCCAGTGGAAGAGGGATACAAGCTATTTGTGTACATTCCTCGTTAAGGCCTCCTACGGAGAAGTGGCATCCTGTGATTGTACAGGCAGCTTCTGTCAAATAACAATGTATCCCAATTCATACAAAATAAGTAAATCAGAGCTGACACATACGTGACCTGCCACTGCATAACAGACTGCTCCAATAAACATTATTAGCATTACAATAAAGAACATATTCACTTTGTCTTTGGTTTATTGCAGGAACATGCTGTACTTAATGTCTTTCCAAGGTGTTTCAATCATTTATGAATCATTGTAAGAAACGATATTTGTTAAGCATTAGAAGCAAAGACTACAAACAAATACTTGCTAGAAAAATCATCATTATGTAAGAGTCAGGTATACCTTTTGTACTGGGGATTAACTCATTTTCTGCATATGTTCTTATTTAATGTACATACAACTGGTAGTTTTAATTTAGTACACACGATGCTGATTAGTCCACATGGAAACATTTGGAGACACAGATGTAGCAGCAATGCTGCAATGTTTGTACTCACCATATTGCAAAACTGAAACAGCATATCGCATAATTACATAAACTAAAAAGAACAAAGTCTATAAGATAAATTTAAAAAATTTATAACAAATTTGCATTATTTCTATAGACTCAGTGCTAAAGGTCTACTGACCCACATAAATTAGCGCACATCTAAAGTACACATATAAAGGTGTTTATTTGCATGTGCAAATGAGATACAAAGGGCACTATTTATAGAGGAGAACACAATGCTGAAAACATTTGAAGGTATAAAATGGTTTATATATATTTTCTTTGATATTTACCATGGTCAAGTCCAAAAATAGAGAAAATAGAAATAAAACATATAATGTAGTCCTCTATCTAGCCAACATGTGAAACTTTTAACTCCATTTCATGGTTTCCTCAGTCTACTTTGCACTTTTGTTGTAAAATACATTGGTGATCACCCAAAGCAGATCCACAAGAAGGAAGCTTCTGCTGTGCACATATTAGATTTAAATAAAATGTAGTCAAGACCGTTATGTTTTCCATTTATTTATAGAAAAAGCAACAAAAGGCTTTCATAAAGCTGTACAGGTAGTCCACGGGTTAAGGACATCCGACATACGCACGACTCCTAGATACGAACAGGACTTCCCTGCTCCCTCGTGTGCAGGATGCTGTGATGCTTGGAGGGGAATGGGGGCTGTTTGCATGACTTGCAAAAGAAATCTTTTGCTAAACACAGCTGAGACTGAGCTCTTCTGCAAGCTCTTGTATCTCTTTAATGGCCAAGGCAAACTCTGCAGTTGTTTCTTTTTGCATATCAAAGCACAGCTTGCTCCGAAAGTTAATGAATGTCTAGGCTCCATAAAGTTTTTTTTTGTTTTTTTTGCTTAGTTTGTGATTAGCTTACAGTGAGGATTTTACACAGTAACTGACACCATGCTGCCTAAAGCTGCGTACACATGTGCAATTATTGTCAATGGAAAGGATCTTTCATGATCCTTTCCAACGACTAAGGACTGCACTATGCATGAACGAGTGCTTTACATACAGCACCATTCTGCTCTATGTAGAGGGGTGGGGGAGAACGACGGAGCCGCACCCTGCTGCGTGCTCTCCCCCTTCCATGTGAATTCGCCAAGACGGTTGTTCAGACGATGGACAACGGGCGCTGTACACATGTAATATTCTCGTTCGATATCGGCCCTGAGCCGATTATCGGCGAGAACCATTGGACGTGTGAACCCAGTTTACTAATATGTTGAGAAAAGCATCTGTTATACTTAAAATAGTTTACCTGTTTCGACTTACACACAAATTCAACTTAAGAACAAACCTACAGTCCCTATCTCGTATGTAACCTGGGGACTACCTGTAATAACATTTGTGGTCCCAGATAGCAGAGAATAGGAGCCTCTCTTTTTTTGACATGCACTACTACTACATGTGTATATGCACATTTGTGTATATTTTGTGCACGTTATTTGCACAAATCTCTGTTCATTTATTAAAAAAGGAGAAACCTTCAGTATTGCTGTATATACACAACAGTATTGCTGAATGCACAAAAAAACATGATACAAGCATTTACTACATACATTTACTATGCACAATCGTGCTTTAATATCCCATTTTTGCTGCAATCAACTGCACTGCATAACATGAACCATCCCAAATATTAATAAACAGAATTTCTACTTTGAATTTATCTTAAAACAGTAAGGCGTATCCATTTTACAAGCTGCCTTTTTTTCTGATATTTTACCAACTTTTCAAATGTAAAAATCATTTTCTCCTCTGTTATTCAATACTGATCTTAATTTATATACAATAAGTATTTAGGTAAATCTTAGAAGACAATATCACTGATTTAAATAAATGCAACAATCAAAGTTGGTAAACCTGCACATATGCTGCGGGTCCATTACTACACGATTAAGTCTGTAGCCCTGGAGCCTGTACCTTTCAAAACAAATAAGCAATGGCAGCAACAAATATTCAAAATAGACACCATGGACCAACTCTTCTTTCTTTTTGTAAGAAGTGTATTTAGTACATGTTTTAGTCTAAACCTGTAGGAAAGATGATGCCGGATGAACATTACAATCCATGACAAATGGTAACTCTAAAGCATAAAATATTTCCTGAATGTATAATGAAAATCTTACATGCTTTGGCTGTCATACAGACGACTGTATCCTAACATATTTGTGACTCCCCGCAGTGATGCAGGTGGAGTGTGTGTTGACAGGAAGGCACGATGCAAAATAAAACTTCCACCATCTAATTCCCCAAAGAAAAGAAATATTTCAACAATGCATTTGTGATATGCAGGATATTCATTAGAGAGGCAGGATTTCCCAGAAGGGAATCGTGTAGATTCTAGGGATTTGTAAAAGTTCTGCTGCTCTCTAGCAGAACAAAATATAAAACTCATTACTTAAATAAAACTTATTGTATAGGTTCCTATCAGGTTTACATACCTGGCATTTCCCATTTCACTTTGCAAATTTGTTTCAACTCTATCAGACTACATAGGGATTGTGAGTATACAATTTTTGTTCATGTTTTGACACAAATTGAGATCTCAGCTCTTATTACAGGTCATCAACATTGTTGCTGGGCAGTAAAATCTCTTGCCCTAGGCCAGGGGTCAGCAACCTTTACTATCAAAAGAGCCATTTTGCCTCCTCTTCCACTAAAGAAAAATAGTCTGGAGCCGCAAAATAACATTACATAACACAGTTTATAAACTTTTAAAAGTTTTAATATTTTTTTATTTTACCTGTTACAACAAGTGTGCATGCGTAGGCCTACTTTGAAATAAATTAAACACTGAACTATGCCCCTAGGGCATTGGATATGGAATCCCCGGATAGGGAATCCCCCTCCTCCGCAGTGTCTTGGGAGGAAGGGGATCCCCCATCAGAGATCTCCCCGCGGCAGCCGAAGGGAGCCACAACAAGGAGGCTGAAGAGCCGCATGCGGCTCCGGAGCCGCAGGTTGCAGACCCCTGCCCTAGGCTCATGTTTATAGCAGAGTGCATCAGGTTTTTTTTCAGGATTTTGTCTGTATCCTGCTTTATTCATTAGACTTTTAGGGCCTGCACACATACAGCTTGATGCTGCCACTACCATGCTTCACAGTGGGGATGATGTTCTTCTTATAATCAATTGTGGTCCAATGCTAGGCATACATTATAGTTTTTTGTCTTGACAGTGTTTTTTCATCCATATTATGAACTATGATGAATGGCGAATGACCTTTGTATCTAATTAATATATATTTTTTATACAAACAGTGGTTTAGATTGATACAGTGAAAAACTGCTGTATTGTAACTTACGGTAGCAAAATCGGTTAAGTTTGGTAAATTGGTAAATCTAGACAGCAAGTCCACTTCCTCACAAGTGAACAGATTCTTTAACATGCTTATGTTATGCTAATAGATAAATATACCAAGCATGTATAAAACAAGACATGCCCACTCCCCACAGAAAATGCAGTGACAAGGGACAGCCAGGAAACAAAGGGCAAAGTATCGGGTTTCCTTAATATGGTCATAGTCTCCCTAAATGCAGTGGAATTCAGCAGTTAAATAGGAACACTAAGGAGCACACTAAGGTGAAAGTAGTTACCCATATCTATATATAACTGCTTTCTCAAGTAATATAGATTACAAATGTCTACACATTTCAGTCTTTCAGAAGAATGATAGTCAGTGGTATTTAGGTATTATGCGATACTATAAAATATACAATAAATTGGTAAAAAGTGCATTGGAACGTAAATATATTTTATATATAAAACATTTAAAAATAAAACATTTCACATATTATATATTTGAAACTTGTTCTAAATTTGTTCTTTAAACACTGAAGTTAGGGTTTATATTTTTATACCATATATCTGTTTTTTTGCTGATTTACGTTGCGCTTGTGGAATATTAGCTGATCTGACATCTTACTGACATGGCTTTCATTCCCAACCTGCCTTGTGACTCTCTGTAGTGCTAACAAATCTATGTCTTCCTGTTGCTGACCTCAGCTTGCCTCTTTGACTTTGATTTTGTCTGCTGTAACAGAACCTCAATGTCTGCCCATTATAGACCCTGACCTGCCTTGTAACCCTCCAGTTTACAGCCCCTTCTTTAGAGGCATTTTCCCTGGTCCTCTCTTTCCTCCATAGCTTTTTCTATTTTATGCTTGATTTCAAAAAATAAAACTATGATCCAGCCTGTTGGCTTAAGAGTCCCCAAACCATCTGGGCATATTTGTAATGCACATCACTGTGCTATATAGATGTGCTGTATTCATTTCATTTAAACCAGCAGTATGCACATGGAAAGAATATACCGCTGCTTTATAAATGTATTTTTCATGAATGTATGTATATGTTAAGAATATGTGTAGCTGACAACTGAAATCTTACACATGGCATTAAGGCACTTAAGGCCATTCTTCCAAACTTAAAAAATCTGTCTCCCTCACCTGCTGACCTCATTACTTTATATTCAGTGCTAGGAATGTAATAATAAAGCATGTTTACTGGTGTATGATGATTTTTTTTAATTGTAGTCAAATGAAGATGCACCATATTACAATTCCTAAGACCCAGACACAGCAGAAACTCAGAAATAACTAAGTCAGGGAAGGATGACCTAAAGCAGACTATATACTGTATGCTAATTGCATGCAGTTCTCAATTACCACACATTTTATCTTATTAAGGAAAGACTGCTGGGTAGACATGCAAAATAAATCCCCTGAGAGCTTCCTTATCACAGTGAGCAAGATCAAAAGGGATTCAGGAATCAAAGCCAGAGGATTGGACAGGCTGAAGACATGTTACTTCTAAATAAGATTACTGCACCATGATGTTCCTAATGGGCCTAATGAGGGTCTGAATGTCATACTGGGCCATGGTTTGTTAGCTCTGCCTGTACCTATGGATGAGTTTATCCAGGCACTCATCTATTTAACCATTTTTTGCTGCAGGGAAGAATAGTGCAAGCTGACAAAAGCTGCATGGAGTACTGGCCGTAATCGTCATAATGTCGCCATATAAGGATGTCATGACATGAAAACAACCAACTGCTAATTTAAAATTTAATATCTTGCCACACTTGCAAAGATTATTCTTGTTTGGTGCCTTCATTGTTAGTATCAAAACTGGGAAACCAAAAGCAGCTATGAGGTGCTTATATAAAATGCAACTGGCAGAAATTGCAAGATGGGTAGGCAACTTTTGGAAAGTAGTTTTCGCTGCAAAAATGCTATTTTTGAAAGGTAAACTGTTTTTTGAAAATTAGTGGATAAGGGAATAGGGACAGAACGATTAGTAACACATATGTTCCATATCATTAAGGGCAGTGTTACTCAACCAGGGTTCCTCCAGAGGTTGCCAGGGGTTCCTTCAGCAATGAACAATTTGTGATACCAATGATCTTTTACAGATCTTTTCTTATCAGGTACCTTTTCCTTGATTGCCTTTGTTTTGATGTGACTCAGTTCATTTGCATCTCTATTATTATTAGGCTATGTTCACAATGGCCATGGGGTTGTGTGTGCCTCCCTAAGGAGATACTATACGTAACATATCCCTGTGGCAACCTAATGGAGAATGAATGGGAGTGTCAATGAGTGGTACCAATCCCGTTAACTGTTGCCAACTGTCAAATGTGCAAAAGCTGGTTCCTGTGACCAAGTGGCTGCTGGGAGCCGTGCAAGATCACCTAATGCCAAAGGAGGTCTGAACCTGCTCTAACTCAATAGTTTTTACTTAAATACTCATCACTAATATTTCCGAAATCTGGGATCCTTATAATGAATATGCAGACTTTTCCAATACTTTGGTACATAATACTTTTTTTTTAAAGAAATTACTAAAGGTCCAGGAATTTATTACGTTGAATTTATAGATGAATGCCTGGGGACAGACAGAGCTCACATATTTCCAACTTCTGCCCCCAAGATTTTTATAGGCCTATCATGATGATGGGCAGTCTGACTGGCCAAAAGTAATGTGAGGCCCCAGAAAGATTCAGGCATGTTTTAGTGGCATTAGGGTGTGCCAAAGTACAGCTTGTGATTTGGAGGCTTCCATGGGTATGTGTTGTCTCCCACTAATACCTGCCACCAAATATTTGCATCCTTTAAATAACAGATTCTCTCTAAATACAACTTTCTTTTATATAAAGACAGAGTTTTGCAAGCTGAAATGAAGTTTCCTTAAATCGTCAGTATGCAATTCACACCAAATGTTCTACAATCATTATATCAACTCAAGAATGCCAGATATAATTGTAAAACAGAATCTGGACACCTTGACTGTTGTATGATTCACTCTAAGTTTTAATAAAGGGTAATAAAATAGGCAGTGAAAAGGATGCGTCAAACTGACATAAAATCCTTCTCTGCCTAATATTTTATTATGAGTTATACCCATTAAAAATGTTCTCCACAGTAAGATCTGTACTTACATTGTCATGAAATTGGTATGTTAGGAGTGAAGGGCTTTTCTGCCACTTGATCAATTCTTCTTCCACATTCTTTTTGGTGTATAAGGACAAATTCAAATTCTTGTCCCAAGAGCTTGCATACACAATCACACTATGTGCTGAGCTCCATCTCATTTGGGTACTGCCAGGCAGCCCCTGGAAACTTCTGTTTACAAGAAGATTAGAAATAAATATAATGCGCTATAAATACACTACTTGTCTTTAGAAAGGAGTTGAGCCGCTTTGAAGTATTTCAGCATTGCAGTTGCCATGGAGAAAGATAGAATGGGAGAAAAGACAGCAGAGTAGGAATTCTTTCCAAAAGCCAGCAGGCAGCACTGCATTTAACCTGTTCACAGCAACAGGCCACCATCATATAATGCTCATGTCAATTAATGGAGAATGGGGTCTAACCGATTTAATAAGGTTAATTTGAGTTGGGGGGCCCACTTGTACCACACAATGCCAACTCAGTGGTAGTGCTACCAGTGAGACTGTATTAAAGGTGACGGTAAGAAAAATTATCGTGTTTTCCTTGGAAGCCAATCTCACCATAAAGTTGTTATTTTTTTTTTATTGTCCATTTACTGGCTGTCTCTGTCTAACTTAGCACTATTTGCTGCATAGGTAAAGGTGTGTACTGTATGTTCTAAACTGGTAAAATGGCTCAGGAGAGATGACCTGAGCACATTATTTGCTAGTTGCAGTATTGCAATATTTAGTTTTAATTTAAGAGAAATTACATTTTTTTTTTTACATTTTTTAATTTTTCAGAAAATAAAATATATATTGATTTTTTTTTAGTTTTATCCTAACCCACTGGAAGACTCTGGCTTGTTTTGTATTAAAAATTATTTCTAGATAGACTTTTTTACATGTCTTCTGGCAAGTCACATGACATGCAGTGTCCACCTAGTCTTTGCCTCCTCTACAACATAACTTAAGTAGTGTAGTAAGTGCTCTTTGCAGCACTGTACTGTGGACACAGAAACTTATGTTAACATGTACCCCAGGGACTGGGTCTTTGACTATCTGGGCTATCTTAAAGCGGGTTAAATAATGTTGGGTCTTACTCAGCACAGAATGCGATCAATGTTAAAGCACTTACTGGTGGGTTCTAAGGAAACAGCACCAGAGAGAAAGACAATATTGCAGCTGGACTACTTATTTACTTCATTTTAAGAGAATATCTGGACTCTTTGGTCTAACATATGCCACTGTGAACTGCAGAAACCAAAATTGCAAATCGTATGTGTTAAATCATAATGCTCTTGTTCCTGCACTCACTTTTTCTGTACATTTACCCTTTACTTCAGTTGGATTTAAATATCTGCTAGCCACCTGTACTGCTGAACAATGGCACATTTAGGCAGATGAATGGGAAATGGGAAAGTCTTTAGGTTAGGCCCACCCTTTGTATAATAAATACACATTTGAAAAAAAAAGGCAGCCCGTTTAGAAAAAAAAAAAGTTGTTAAACACTGATGTTTCTCTCCTTAGAAATACATCATACTTGTATGATAACTAAAGGCTTAACCTCTGCAAACGATTGGACCATTATACAGTCCCTCCGGCAGTGCTTCCAGTCAATTGGGCCTTGGGAAATACAATTGGGCAAATCTACTAATTTGTAGGTAACATATTTTCAAGGCCAGGCCATGATACCTTCCTTACCTAGCTCTTTCATCTATACATACACATGACATATGTACAGTTCCAGCAATTCAAAAAGTGAACTGTACCTCACATCACAAGCTACTCAAATCAATCACATGTTCAAAAACAGAAAGCTTTACTAAAGACCAACAGAGCTGTATATTCCAAAAAAATCACAAGATGATTGCAGACAGAAAAATAAATCTGTATATCTGTACAAACCTCCTGTGACCATCTAAATATCTATATCCTATTAACATATATTCTGAAAGTTTGTGAAAATATCGAGGAACTCACCCATAGCTGCTTCCACGGGCACTCACACACACCAGCGTCAGGATTTTCTGAAGCCGTAGTAAGAAGCAGGTGTGACCAGAGCAGAGAATACAACCTGCAAAGAGACAAGGATACAACATATCATTGGTAAAACTATTTCTATACAATTACAATAAATTAGCTAGTTTATCAAGGGGAAACAGTTCTAATAATTTGGATCACAGGACACGACTAGAGGCAACAAGCAGACATGACAGTAATATTTATACCCTGGTATCACTAATACCCCCATTCTGAAGACAAGATGGGCATGATCTCAGGATCCTGGAGAAGCCTTTTCTATGCATCAGTGGTCACTTAACATGGTAAGGTAATGACTTCAAATGCAGCAATAAAAAAATAGGGATTGATCCCGCTTGTGTTTTTTTTCTATATCCTAAAATCATGATGTTTGGTTAAAAACCACTGCAACAAAATTGCTGTAGCGTTTTTGTGTTTATCAGGCATACTAGATTATAACATGCCATGGGTGCAGGGGTTACTGTGTGCCCTGGAATTTTGCCACTGTTTGATTAGGTAAAAGAAAATCCACATCTTTTACAATTTAATGAATATGAAAAATTGCAAATATGAATTCTATTTTTAGGTTACATTTCGGGAACAGAAATATAAACTATAAAAGTTTGACTTCAATGAATATTCATTGTCTATTGGGAATCTGACTTTACATAAAGATGATTTCCTACCCACATTTTTGTTAACCACCATGACTACTTCTCTTCTCAATTACTGCAGGAATTGCTTCTAACTAAAGCTGATATTGTCATTGACATACTAATACTTAGAAAAGACATTGTAAAAACTAAAAGTTACATTTAAAATTACTTGAAAGGCATACAAGAAAACAAAGAAGTCAATATGTGCAAAGTACAGTAATTTTTGAGCTAATAATAGTTAATCTATGACAACAAGGTTACAAGTGGAGGATCCCCAAGCATAAGAGGTCTATTTAAAGTATAAAGTCCCTCCACATTGAAATTCATAATACGCCTTGAGTTTCTGAAGGGTTTGAATTCATTACACTTATAATAGGGCCCTAATCGGTGGTAGTGGTTATTTTCTGAAACGTGCTAGGATAATCTCGTTATTGCCGACTGCTAGTTTCTTATAATATTTTGAGCCTTTCTAATCACCATAATTGTACATGACACTAATTTGCCAGTGTTACAGATACTTTCAGCATGATTACAAGTAGCTCAGTGTCTCACAGCTGTTGTGCATCCAGATTTTAGGATTACCTGCTGTATTAGTACAATACAAAACTACAGAAATATTTCACAATACCATAATATAGTAATATCCTGTGAGCATAAATGAATCATCCAACTGAACATTTACAGGGGAGTTAGTAAAAAGCCTCAAATAGAGATGTTACACACTGGATCTTCTTTTTGGGTAATCCATTCAAGGCATTTTATTAACCTCAGAGTCACTCCGGGAATTAAAATTAAAAAAGACACAATAGTCGATTTGAGCATGTGCAGAAAAAAATGTGTTGATGAATCCCAGCCAGCCAACAATTGCTTGAGAATTTTATTATGTATGACCATGATCAAATCTTGATGATAATAGTGATTAGGATTACACTCTGTCTCTCTGTTTTCTAACAATACACAAGGTGTTATGAATCATAACTGGACTACTAATAGAACAACAAAGAAAAAAAAACAAATATACACAGCATAGTATTTTAATGGCTTATATTTTGCAAAACTTTTCAGAGGAATTTTGAAATGCAAAGAATAGTATATTAAGCATTCATTTTTAGGTATTATCTTTATTTTAAAGAAAACCTTGAACCCTAAAGGAATGGGGCCTTACATTCACCTTCTCTCAAAACATCGAGCTATCACCCATCACGCCTCAAAGACACCAGTCAAATTCTTTACAGCCAGGCCATCACATTTGCAGTACTGTTTCCATTAATTTTATGGAGAGCTCTTAATCCACAAGGAGTGTAAAATCTACATTGGAGTGAATGAGCTTTGCTAATTGCAGAGAAATAGGTCTCAGAGCAAAGGACTGCTTATCAAATAATACCTAAAATAATGGACTTTTACTGAAAATTATGTAGTGCAGTACTAGATTATAGGTGCATATATACTTACTTGTACAGGCTATTATGTTAGTCACTAAGAAAACTTGTTATAACTACCAGTAGAGTCCACCCAGTGCAGCTCTCAATGATGATGTGGCAACAATTCTGCACTCCTTGATTCAGAGCAGAGTTGCCTCTCATGTAGGCTATGAATAAAAAATATTGTAGAGCGCTCGGCTTGCACCATTGTCACTACTAATTTACAAGTCTGTCACCCAGCATGTAGTCACACCTGGCCCTGCCTACTGCTTTTTTGACTAGTAGCACTGCCAAAATCCTTGCATCATTTTTTTTCTCACTTTTTAAAACTTGTATCACACAACAACTAAGTTAGGTACTTTTTGAGACTGCCATACAGGTGCACACCTTACCTTGCAAGGCAATTCCATAGTTACAGAGTAGTCATCTTCTGATTTACCAATAAATGTAATGGACAGCGTCATTTGCCAGCAGTAAAGTGTTAAATCTTAGATCAACCAAACAAATTGTGGTTAATTTTTTTCATAACTGGGTACACTAGGTTTTAGGAAGCCTTTTTTTTCTGAAGATAATCTGGACACGAACCCAGGATATTGAACATCCCTGCTCTATGCACCTGGGGTAAGTTTACATGATAAGTATTACCTTACATAAAGTATCTAAATATTAATCACAGTCTAAAAATGAGTTAAAGCCACGGAAATAGCTATTGATCCCTCTTGTAGTTCCTTTATCACCCTTAAATCATGATATTAGGTTAAGCAAGCCCACAACAAATTCCCTTGGTGTCTGTGTGTATCAGGCATACTAAATGATGAAATCCCATGGGTGCAAGGGATAATGTCTGCTTATAATAAGTTGTATTATTTAAAATAGTTTCATTTGAAAAAAAAAAATTAATGATTTCATATATATGAACAATTATTTTGTTATGGCAGCTTTTTATTTTTTTTTATTTTTATACATTTATCAAAAAATATAAGGATTGGAGTTCCCTTGAAGATGTCACAGTAAGTTTGGATGTGCCAACTCATTTACTTGTACTAAAAAGTGACAAATATAAAGGCATCTCCTAAAATGTTAGATGCAGCCACATCCTTTCCACAACATGCAGATGAAATACAAACAATCATTATCTAAAAGCCATCAGTAAACCCTCTATTCAGGATCATAGTGTTGTTGTTGAAATTACAATCTTTGCAGAATAAACCAATGTGGTTTTCTCTGTTCTCTGTGCGTGTTGGCTCACATGACAAAGAGCTAATTCCGTGCCAAAAAGATATGCTATATTACAAGACTGTATTTATAAGTGACTATGATGGTATTTGAGCAAGGGAAATGTGAGGAATGTTCTGAAGATTAAAGAAAAATTTTACTATCCATTCCACTTGACTTTAGTACATGGAATGTGATGAAGAACAATTAAATATTGGTAATGTGTGGCTATTGTGTCTGTGGGAGCAGCAGAATAATAAAAGGCTGGTACTAGCCCAACTTGGAGTGTAAACAAGAATTCTTGTCCCTCTACATTCTTTTACCATGATGCTTTTAACAGTTACAGCCAATTAACAGAATGGTGACTGTGATTTACATGGCAGTGTTGCAGCACAGTAGCACTGGCTTGATTTCTACTGGTTTTGATTGCATGGAGTAAGTACAGTTTTTACCCCAGTACTCTGGTTTACTCCCACAGCTCAAAAACCTACTGGTCTGCATATCAGCTAACAGTTCATTTGTCCCCAAATCCCTCCGCCAATTCCCCTTCCTCCTCTTGTTACTTGGCCTTTATGAACCTTTATAAAATGTTATACCGTATCGAACCTATCATCCCAGTTCTGAATTGCAAATGTGCAAATGTGATCTTGAAAGGGTTGGTATAGGGTGGGTTTTTTATATATTAGTTCTTCAAAATTCTATATAATTGGGAGTAAGAAAACATGTATCCCTTGTTTATGCAATATCTAAAGCTAGCAAAATACTTTCTTGTATTAAAAGGAATAGATTGCAGAGATTGAGACATAATCCTGCCCCTGTACAAAGCATGGGTCAGACCACATCTGGAATATGCAGTCCGAGTTTGGGCACCAGTTCACAAAAAGGACATTGTGGAATTGGAGAGAGTGCAGAGAAGGACAACTAAACTAATAAAAGGAATGGAGGAGCTCAGCTATGAGGAGAGATTAGCTGAACTGAATCTATTCTTCCTTGAGAAGAGACGTTTAAGGGGGGATACGATCACTGTATAAATATATAAATGGTCCATATGGAGAACTCTCTTCCCCATTATTCACTTTCAGATCATTACAAAGAACAAGAAGGCACTCTTTGCGTCTGGAGGAAAAGAAATTTAAGCTCCGGATAAGGAAGGGATTCTTCACTGTAAGGTCTGTGAAAATGTGGAATCGGCTCCCTCAGAAAGTAGTTTCAGCAACTACTATAGATTGCTTTAGGAAAAGCTGGATGATTTTCTAGAAGCACAGAATATAACTTTTTTTCCCCTGTTGAAGCAAATTGTACCAGGGTTTTTTAGCCTTCCTCTGGACAAACTATGTCCATAGGGTTTTATATTTGGGATACGTTTATTTCCCTAGTGGTTGAACTTGATGTCTTTTTTCAACCTGACCTACTATGTAACTATGTAATTTGTGCTGAAAACTTTACTCACTTCACCCAGTCTGAAAACTGGGAGGTATTTATCTGAACTGGCTCTCATGTGTGTTGTATTTGCATGTAAAATTTTAGGAAATGTTCTTTTTTAAAATAAATAATTTGCTATGGAAATCCTGAAGATAGTGCTAGGACATGCCACAAATCTTTTCTGTGCAATAGAACAGCAATAGAACAGTGCTCAGCGCTAAAATGCTGTACATTTGGGGTGCTCCCTTCCCCATATTTGCCCAGGGCCCCATTTTGTCTAAAACCATCCTTGCTGACCAGGAACCCACCAAGGATAAAACACCAAAGAGCCAAATTGCCCCAAGTATCTACCATCTAATAATCCTTATTGTCATTGTTTATTGAGTTTTGTAACAAGCAAGCTGCACAGATGAAAATGTGCAAAGAACAACAGAACACCATCTGCTGGCTCGAGTGAGGATCACATATTATATTTACTTAGTATTGTTGTATCCCGGGACATAAAAAAAGAAAATATGTGCAAAACCACTAATCATTCTCTTTAACAATTCTCACTCACATCCACCTCCTCCATATAAAACCTTTGGTTAAAGCTTTTAAGCATAGTATGATGTAATAAAGGTTAATGAACCAATAGAAAGAAGGAACCTACATTGAACAGATGTGGAGTAAACCTGAAGCCTGCAGTGCTCTATTATGCAAATCTTGACTTTGGTAAAGAAAGTGGAGCTTTAACCTGCCTCCTTCTTATCACACTATAAGTCTTTAATAGTGGTTGGAGACATCAGTGGTGAAGGTTGGAATGAGCCAGGCTGGAGTTTTGCATAATGGAATGTCCTCCCTTTTATGTGGCTTCTGGGGTGTTTAAGCAAATATCCAAAGCTAGAGGAAGCTGTACAGTTAAATCTTTCCAAACCTCTGAATGCAAAGAGTTTTATCATCTTTTCAGAAATATTTATCATGAAAATGCAAATATTCTCATAGTTGTACCAATGTGTGCTTATTGGGGCATGAGTAATAAAAGTAGAGGAAGAAATAGGAAATGTTTTCTATAGCAACCAGATGCTTGCATTCATTTTTAGATTTTGCATTTATAACTATATATTACAAATAAGATTTTTCCCTCAGCACTCAGTAACTGCTCATCTTTCAGTTGTAGTAAAGGGAACATAATACTAAATGATAAAAAACAGAAACAAAAAAATTACTGGAAATTATTAGTTTCAATCATATTTCATTACCACTATCTTTTTATAGCTGATCTGGGGACAAACTAGTAAAGTTATATTTGCATTTCTAAAGCTCAATTATAATGTAAAGTGTGTTAGATCCAGAAACCTGAACACATGATGTCTCATTTGTGTAATGGCCTAGAAGCCTGACTAGGGAAAGAAGAGAATTCCTTAAACACTTACCGCAAATTTGGCTATAACTTGCTGGTTGTATACCTGAAATGAGACATTACCAAAAGAGTCGCTAGGTCAGAGGTAGGCAAACTCCAGCCTTTAGTCCAGATACGGCCTAGCCAGTATTTCAGTCCGGGCTAACGCCCCCGTTATTTATTGTTGGATCCGGCCTAATTGCATTGTTGCGTTAATGCGGGTTCCAGCGATATCATCGAGTTCCCACACAGTAACCCCAATTACCAGTCTCCGGAAAGTTGACCTCGAACGTTGTGTCTTCAACCCCAAATGGACTGACAAATTATTCCTCGTCCAACGCGGCAACAAAACCCTGTGCTTAGTGTGCAATGACACCAACAGCATTTTCAAGTGGTAGAATCTCAGGGGACATTTCGATGCCAAGCACGTGCACACGTATAGAGACTACACTGCGGATGAGCGGAAGACTGAGGCTGCTCGATTGCAGTCACAGTTGGAAAAAACCTTTCCTTTGACACTTTGCTTCTTCTGGCCTAGTGTGCCTTCTTGACCTCCTGAAACGGCCTCGTAGTCCAAAAAGTTTGCCGACCCCTGCACTGGATTCTATTACAAGCATTTTTTATGCATAAGGGTTCTTGACCCTGGTGACTGAAAAACAAAAGTTCCCTGGTTACTTCCCCAAACCAGGTTTTCAGAAAGCCAGAAAGTGTGTGCTGAAACAGGTAAATACTGTAAGTTCCTGGACGTTGAATTTATAATCACTTACAGTTTCTGCCACTGATAGTACATAAAGCACTTTTAGGAATGGTTGTGGTCCCTGGGTACTGAAATCTTTCTGAGTTAGACCAGCTCTTGTATCAGCACACCCAATCAGTTCTTCATTTCACAGAACCTTTACAGACTATGTAGATGAAGTACTAAGTGGGCAAACCATGTGCTCCCAAATTCCAAGAGTTCTACTCTTTTGGCAACTGACTAATAAACTGTCTTCTGCCTTCAAATATTTCAAATTTGGATTTGTCAGTCTAAAGCACATGCTGCCATTTTCTTTAGCTTGGTATCCATGTCTAAGGAGTGGCTTTTTATTAGCAAGTCTTCCATGAAGATCGCTTCTGACCAGAATTCCTTGGATTGCAGATGGGTGTACCAGAGTCTTAGTGGTTTTCTACTTGTATATACATCACTTGTCTTCCTTGTAGTCATCATTTACACAAAGAAACACTCTTTACAAGGGACAATTTTGATTTAGACAGATTTGATACCATAGCCTCTCAGCATGCAGCAAATGAACCCATTTTTTCAGTAGACCCTGAGCTTCCTATACAAGATTTTTTAACAAATTTTCTAATAGTTTTGATGTTGGGGCTAAAAATGAAGATTGTAAAAAGGCGAGCCTGACCTTTAAACTTATCTCTTTATGGCATACTGGCTTTAACTAGAACACCTAAAGAATACTCAAGAGTTAAGTTGTTAACATTTAAGAGGCTATAGCTTCACATTACCAGAAGGTGAAAAGTGAATACCTTGTCTGAATATAAAAATGATACGTCCCAACAGGCATGAGAAAGAAATGGCATGGAACATGTGTGACAGGGGAAAACACAGCTCGACCTTTAAATTTTACATTGACTCTGCTTCCTAACAAAATAGAATTACTTGGAACATGAACAGTTTAGCTCATACCACTTGGAAAATAATTAAAAAAATGGACTGTTCAGGTAGGAATTCATCCCAGTGCAGCGCTTGATAATATAAAAATGTCCATACTACACTAATAATTCTTGGTCAGGCTACTGAATTGCTACAGCCTGGTACTGGCGATGACTGGGATTTGCACCCTACGGGTGCAAATGGACACAATTATTTACAGCCAATATGAGACATTAATGATTGGATTTTCATATAGTTTTAAAAGCCTTTTTTTTTATTCAGCCTGTTGTGCCAATAAAAACTGCTACTGTCTGGAAGCTGTTAATAGGCTTTACAGCAAAAGCAATAAAATCATGACCTCCCATACAAATTGTAGGACCAATTGTTTCCATAGTTTTTATAATGGATCATGTGGCCAGCTGTACCTGTAATTGCTGATCTTAGGGATTTCCTTGACCCAATTTTAGGCAATTTGTCCAGTTGTTAAGGTTGGATAAATTGTGGGTAAAAACATTTTTAAACAGACCCCTTAGTGTTGCTAATACTGATTTAAAAATGTTGCTTTCTTCCAAACCTTACTGAAATAGGTATTATATATATTCTTTTTTTTTAACACAACTATATTGTAGTGTCTTGCTGTTATTTTATAATCACCTTTTTATTTATTACATTTACAATTTAGTCTATTATTAGCATTAATACAAAAGTTTTTGTTTTTAGGAGTGATCCGTGTAGCATAGTTTTATCTCCTGGTAATTCTACAAGTAGAACCAATATTTTTCCACTTCCTGCATGACAACACAGTAGCACAGTGACATTTCCATGAACGGACAATTTCAATTCCCTACAACATTTTATTGGAATTCATATTAGGTCCATATTTATTTATTTCTTCCTTGAGCAATTCATTATTGCATTTGCTGGTGTGCTTTGGATCAGTTTTGTGTTTATAAATCCATTTCTGCTTTAACTAAAAATTTTAGATTAACAGTCTCCCATTCTAATCATGCACACTTTGATATAATGCAGAAGTTATAGTTGGTTTGATGACTGCAAGTTGCCCGGATCCTAAAGCAAAAAAGCAACTCTAAACCATAATATTCTCATTATTTTTCTTTAAGGTTAATATTTGGTTATTTTTCATGAAATGTTGAAAAAGTTAGCACCAAATATGTCTACCATAAATATTTTACATTCATTAGTCGATAGCATTTTTTTTCCAGAAGGCCTGGACTTTTCCTCTATTTTCTATAGCAAATTATAGTCTTGGTCCTATGTTCTTATTCAAGGTAAAATAATTTGGTTATCTTTAAATCCCAAGCTATACTCATTTCTTCATATTAAAAAAAACATATGTAAACACCTTAGGCCTTCCTACATATGTGCATAAAGTTGATTTATACTTCTGCAGCAAAGAGCACAGATTTCAACATTTTTAAGAAATACCTAAATATTAAGCCACTAGCCAAGTAAACCCTGGATTGCTGGGAGCTAAGCAATTCATTATCAACGGATCCTCATCAGGATGCTGTAATGTTTCCTATAAGGCACTTTTCTTCGAGCTGTTTGCTTTTCATTTAAAACTGTGTGATTAACCAACTGTGTGTGTTTTATGCTTTATCATTGTCAAGCAGCAAAGCACAATCTATTCAATCAACTTTACAGGTAGTTAAATAGCATTTTGCTCTGCGTGCACCTTATACTGAAACAGTTATCTATTGCAGGTGTTCTCAGTGTGAAATGTACCATTTTAAATGGTAAGTTTTATTTTAATTATTGTGCAGATTTTTTTTAAAGGAATCATTTTTTCCACAGTATTAATCCTTTAGGTGAACGTATCATCCAATTGATGATATCATCCAATTGAGAAATATGACAAACTATATTTTCTTTGTGCCTCAATATTTCCTCTCTAGGAGTGGAAATCAACTTGTTACAAATATTTAGTTACAATGAATCAAATTATAATGGAAGTTAACATACTGGTTTCTACTTAGCTGCATTTAGAAAATGCTAGTACCCAAAAGAAAATGTACTGAGAAGTTAAGTCATTACCACTTTCAACTTACATTTAACCATATGATCCAACTTGCATGTACAAAAGAATTCATTCTAGACTGGCATCATTATTAATGGAGCATGTCTGTGTTACTCGATCTAGAAATACAAATGAACTCCAGAACCAGGTAATCTATCTGCATGACAAAATAACAACAGTGCATCAATAAATTAATCATCCAGCAGCTCCGGTAAATGGGAATGAGACTCCCCAAGCTATTGTTTCACATGAAACAGTTTTATATACCATTAGCCTTTACCACTTAAATGCACTGTGATCAGCAAAATGTGGAAGGCAACTCCAATAAAGAGAGTGTTGTAAAGCTATTCGCTTTAAAATAAGGACTATCAATTCTTCTGAGAGCAAAAGAGAAGATTTTTTTGAACGTTTAATAGCCTGATCTTAACATACCTGTAAAAATGTAGGCATAATTATAAATTGGGAGATGTTTAGATTGGAGCAGATTACAAAAAGAGTAAGGCTGTTCACATAGCAAAGTGAATTTTTACTTTGTAAGCAACATTCCCTAAGCTTAGTGAAGGCAGTAAAGCGCCGATGGTAATCATCCAATCAAGTGCAAGCAAGAATCCAATTTTTCTTGCATGTATTCTTGCAAGTAAACAGTCTTTACACATTTAGTCAATCAACCCCAAAGCATTAATCACACAATTCTAAGTAGTCATGTTTTAAAGCCTTGAATATGACATTCATTCATTCTCTGGTGGAGAATCAATCACTGCCATTTAAATCAAATAGGCATGGAAGTTTTTCCACCAGAGAATGTTGCTGAATGTCAGATTCATTGCTTTCTAAAAAGTTAACTTGTGTATAAATTATTTTTTATGCTTGATCTCAGCCATAGATAATCTATAGATACAGGCTACGCACCCTACATTATAAATCTGCATTGTGGTTGACCGTGTACTATAAATTAAACTGACTTTGAACTATTCTACAGAACGAACAGACATATAGGTCTCCATGTGCCTTTAAATACTGTTTGCCGTGTAAAGAGTTGAGCTAAATATCCCCAGGTATAAGTAAAAAATCAGTCCTGGATGATTTTATAGTCACATTAAAGACCAGGAGTCCTAAAAACTAATAATAGAGACAGACAGGGTGTGACACGTCTGCTAGTGCTCACTTTATTGTAAGTCCAATATATATTTGCTAAGTGAGAATACGCCTGAGCACACAGGGCTCCCATATGTGTCTCCGCTGAAGTCAAAGCTGCTCGGGGCTGTAATCGCAAGAATAAGCTTATCAGCTGCTGCGCACCAAGTAAAATTTCACTATGGAGGGAAATTTCCCCTGAGCTTCTGGTTTGGCATCTAGCACATTTGTTCAGTCAATTTAAGTTAAATGATCAGAAGACTCAGTGTAGTTCTGTCTCTTGTCTAATCACAATGATATGAATGAGATAACTGCCAGACTTTAGCCTTGCTGAAGTGCTATCAGTAAATGAAACAGTACCCATAGGAGCAAACCATTAAATCTCATCTTCTGAATTACACAGGAAAAGAATACTAGACACCTAGTAATGTATTTTGAATTTAAAAAGTTGTATTGCATTAGGTGACTTTTGAATTTCAGCATGTTTCACAATTAATGAAATAGACAGGTCACCATCACAATTTGCAGTTATTTATTGTCCGTGTAAAATGACACAGCTACACATCTATGGGCCCAAATGCTAATTATGGAAAAGGGAACCCCTCTACTTAATATGTCCTGCAATAGGCCTTTCAGTGCAGATCATGGAGAAAGGAGGCATGCTTTCAGATGGCCCATTTTGGTTCTGAACTGCACAGTTGCACAGAAAATTGATGCTTCATTGATGCTTCAGGAAGGCTGTTCAATGGCCCTCACCGGTTTCCATGTACAAATTTATAGTAAAGGATCTTGAGGAATCATCTCATGGTACCTCTTTGTTTAGGGCACCCTATGCTAAATGTAAATATTGTGGGGACAGTACAGAACTAGCTTCTCCTTCCACGGGCTCAGATGCTTGGTAAAAACTAAACACGTGCATTGTATAAACCCCTACATTACCTTGTCAATGGAATTGTATAAATTACTATTGTAAAGGAGCAATTAGTCCAAAATGTGAGTTTCCCTCAACTGCCATTCAGAACATGACTTGTCATTAGGTGAAACACTTATATTTACTGGGACAAATCAAAGCCATACACACATAAGCAAATAAAAAACCTTCTTCCCACAGTTTAATGATGTACATTAGGTTCATTGAGCACAGTGAAACACTGTCCTTAGTGAAATGTGAAATAGCATGAATCCATGTTGGTGCTGAACTCAATATTCTTGTTAGTACCTCTTCCAGGTAGGTTCCACCAGAGAGTATGCCAGAACAGAAATATAGTGGCTGCCATTTTTGGCCTACTTGCCTGGCTTTGATGCTGTAATTTTGGTTTTGGCATTTTACATCTGAAGTCAAAACTCTTAACCTGATGCTTCTTTGTTAACTTAGAAAGTACTGAAATCTGACAGTGCCAGGGAACTAGAATTCCCAGAAGGAGGGCAAAGGCAAAGACAGACCCTGTATTACTTATATAACAACCTGTTTACTTTAAAGTTACCATGTCCCAGTGATTAGCATAAAAGAGTGTACAGAAATGGTGTCTCCTATGTACACCTAATGCTGTTCTCTATATATAGATTCTATGAGATTTGATCCTCTATCACTGAACTGTGTTCTATGGATTAGACAATTTAACCAATAGTTTTTGGTTTCAAAGTTTTTTTTATTAAAGTTTTAATGAAAAAGCATAAACAAAATACCGGTACATAATAAACAACTGAAATATAGAAACATTTATTTTTTACATAATATATAAATACCACTACAGTCAGTAATAAAAAAAACACCACGACCTTAGGTAACAACATTAATCTCTGTAATACCAGGTTGTTTTACTACTGAAATCAGCTAATACAAAACAGATATTCAAGCCTGTAAACAAGGTTAATGTAGAAATAGCAACTGGTATTCTCAACCACAATAAGGATAATTGTATTGTTCACAGCAATCAAAAACAAGATGGAAACCATAAAAGAGGGAAAATAGGGGGAAGGGTATGGTGGGGAAAAATATGTGTCCGGCATAATGAAACATATATTAGCAATGGTTTCCCCAAGGGAAATATAGTCTAAAAATCATTTACCAAAGGTTTACTAAGGAAGACATGGTCATATTAGATAAAGAAAATTGGAGCCAGGATTCCCACATTTGAGTAAACTTATCATATGAATCTGTAAGTGTACTAGACAACTTTTCATTAATAAATGTATTGTCGACACATAATAAAACTTCATGGTATGGTACTAGTAGTTTTTTCCAGTGTTAGGCTATAGTTTGTTTTGCAGCTATAAGTATGAAAGAACATAATTTAAACCGAATATTTGTTAAGGTGGAAGGTTTAAAGTGGAGCAATGCTAGCCAGGGGTCTCTGGTGATAGGTTTCTGGAATACTGTACTTAGGAGTTTGAATTCTCGGCACCAAAATCGAATTATAAATGGACACATCCACCATACGTGCTGTTCAGTGCCAAGTTCCCCACAACCTCGGGAAACGGAGACCGTAATGATGCAGAGAAAAATGTTTCAACCTGGCTGGGACCATGTCTCATCATTACTTTAAATAGTGACTCCATAGTGGTGACATTCGGTGAACAAGTCATTACTTTAGCTCACATATTGAACCATTCTGTGTCTGTTTTGTTACCCCTTAAATCCTTCTCCCATTGCAACTTGTATATGTGAATACAAGGAATATGTGTGAATATGAGCTCTTGTGACTGTGATTAGTTTGGTGTACAAAATGGAGATCAGTTTTGGGGTCAATGGTGTTCTAAGACAGATATGTTCCAGAACTGACAATTTAGAAATTCTATTATTTATTAGGGACAAGATCCAATGCTTCAGCTGGATATACCTGAATAGTTCCAAGCTGGGCGCAGGATGTATACTATTAATGGTTTCCCAACTCAAGACACCCAATGAACTGAACTGAAGCCATTATCTACCCTCCATTGAAAGGCTCTGGGTGAGTACAACCCTGGAAGAAAAATAGGATTGCATTGTATAGACAATAGTGGCAAATGTGGTGATAACAGACCACTTGAATATTTGATTCCATCCCAAACTCTTAAGATCTGTTGAAAATGAAAACTAATTGGAGGACGAGACTTGGGAGGAAGCCGCGGGACTATCCTAGGATCCACAGGATTACAGTAGTAAGATTCAATGTGGACCCAAAGTGGGGTCCCGGTACCCGCATATAAACTGACAATAGGAGCTATTTGGGCAGCTTGATATACCCAATAGTTTTTGGCTTAATACTATTTTATGCTGTGCAGAATAGGGGAATGCCTAAACAGTTGTAGCTAAAAGGTGTCCCTCTTTCCAATCTCCAAAAGTTGGGAGGTATGCAGCTAGAATAGCGTATTAACATACCAAGACATTCCAAAACATAGCAATTCATCATTTTAAAGTACTCTTTTTTATATTCTTATTCAGTTATGTATCACTATAAATTTTAGTTTATCTGGGGCACATCAAACCATGGAAGCCCAAGCAATTATTGCTCTGGGGTACTACTTCAGGGTACTGCTTGAGTACAATTATTATTTCCCAATACAATATATCAAATATTTACTTTTTTAATTCAGTTACAATGTCACATAATAGAAGCAAGCTGTGCTGAAGTTGTGGCTGCAGTTTCAATCCAGTCTTTTGTTTCTAAAATCCATGCTAATCTTTATTTATTCACTGCACTTCTATCACTCAGTGTTAAAACCTGCTGTGTTATGATCTCCAACAGAAAAAAAAACATGTTTAGCAGAAGTCACTATTATCTGTTCCACTTCTCTTCATTTTCCTTGTGAAATGTGCCAAGTTGCTTGTTTTCCTGAAACTCTATAAAATTTCCACCGTGCATCCCAATGGAAAGCAGCCCTCTGGCTTAAATATCAAACGCTGACTTAACTGAACATTTTAAACAAATCTGTCTAAGATAACAGTGCTTTTGTTCTACAGTTATGAGAAGATCCCTGCAGAACAAATCTGTCACACTATATCAGAGATATCCCAAAGATTTTGTTTTGTTTTATTTTTTTTTAAGGTATGTATAGTCTTTTTAAGTTTTTTTTTTTTATATATATATTTTTTTTAGAAACAAAATATTTAAAGAAGTCAGGTAAATGTAAATCATAGTTCACATGATCATTTAAAAAAAGTAGTTCTAGTTATATTGTATATGGGAGCATACTGCATGCTTATATGCTTATACTGCATGCTATATATGTAGGCTTTGTTTCTTGTTTTGCAGTGCACCACAGCAGTGACACTTTACTGCTCCCTCTCCCAATACAGTCTACAGGGCAACTGACAAAAAATGCACTCATTGTGTGACTTATTTGATCCGAAACTATTACTATAGTACTATACTATTTCCTAAAAGATGGAGGCAATGGCTGGTCTCATCCTTTTTTCAAGTCTTGTGCTTTAAGACACCGTCAGGTGTCTAAAGAAATTAAAGCCTGAGTTACCTGCCTGAGTAGAGGTATTATACTCATTTCTCGGGTGTCCTGTGTCACTTACTTCTCCTTCACTCCAGCATTGTAGTTTCTTTAGCATTTGCTACTATTGGGAGTGTCAGATGCTTGTGTCCCCCGCCACACATTATGATTACTACCTTTGATTCCTACATCACTAATGGGACCCATCATAAACACAAGCATCTGTTGGATGCAGCACTGGAATGGATTTTTAAAAAGTCATTTGCTATTTGTTAGTATGTGGGAGAGAAAGAGAAAGGCAGCCTCCTTTTAGACGGCTGCCGGCGGTTCACTACTATACAACAACGACACACCATAACATTTGTATACCTTATACTTCTTAAAAATCAGCCAACCTGCACTCAATATCAAGCATATAGTAATTGTTCATATCAAGCAATAACTTGACTTTAGATGTGAAACGCGTTGGGTAGGAAACGTATCTGTTACTGCAAACATAACATAATGTAATAGGATTACTACTTCAGAATTATTAGATTAGTGCACCTAGGGTTAACGTAGGAGACCTCTGTTTAGTTTTTAGTATGTTCTAAACTAAAAAAATTTTATGTTTTTATAAAATAATTTTGCCCTTCAAAAGACTGTCTTTTTGTAGGAGCTAACTCCTTTTACATTTTTGGGTCTTTTCTCTTCGTGGAACACATACTTTTATTTGGTATTCGTTGCCAAATCTTGGAGAGCTTTAATAAATCAGGCCCCATGTCCTGAAGAGGCAAGTATACTATATACTATATTGACTATACTAAATTTTCAACTGCAGGTAAAATACATATTGATTTCCTTGTTTAGAGATTTTAAAAACACAGACATCATATTAATACCTTCATATTTAAAGCTGAACTCCAGAGAGATAGAAATGTTACAAATGAATGTAGAGATAAATCAGGTCTCTTATGGGACACGGCTGTGTAAATCTCAGATAGACAGAAACAAAAGATAATCTGGCAGGCAGATTTTCACACAACTTCCTTTTAAGTGTTTTAACTATTTATAAACTGCTTGCCTCGAATTCAGTTTTAAATTATACATTTAACCTGATAACTGATGAAAAGAAAGAATGTATTACAATTTTAAACTTTTTTGTACTGTAAGTTTCAGGGTTAAAAATAGTAGTTGTTATATAGTTATGATTTACAGCATCTTGCCGATCAAAAAATTACTACATGCTTTTTGAAATGCTATATTTTCAATGACCAGATGATCGGTCACTGTTCAGGTGAAAATCTAGCTGATCCCCTTTGCTGGATTGCTAAACAACACACACTAACAACTATTGTTTACAATTGAGGAGAATGCAGTGGGACACCTCCAGCTTGTCCATCTTCTCCATAAGTAGCCGAGAAGTTCATCCGTACGACACTCATTTATTAATGTCATCTGAAATGATCAATAGTGATTATTCCGAGTGACAATTATTGAGCATCTGTACAAGGTTTAAGGAAGAACCTGATCAATGGCAATTACTAAGATCTAGTAGAAGGTGCATGGTAATTGTCTATAAAACCATGGAACCGGAGCTTTCTTGTAAGCCATCCATCTTGGAACAGTTGGATGATGACATCACAAATCCACAACATTTAGTGCAAATTAATGACCGACTAATGTACATATAGAAAAAGACCACCTTTGGGATCATTATTAAACTTAGGATGGTGATTGTCAGGAACATGTCAAACTACAACTCTTTTTACTCTGTCAACACTCTGAACAACACACAAATCTAAGATGTTGCTAGGCCTACCTATCTAATCAGAGTGCATTGTAAATCATCTGGTAAGGATTTTTCATTTGGTTTAGTGTTTAAAGGCTGTTCCTATAAATAATTCATAAACACATTGTGCATTCCCTCTGTCATCAGGACCTACTCAGAACAGTACAGTTGTATTTCACACAATTTTCATTGTGAACCTACCTTTTAGGTACAGTATGGTCGATAAATAGGGTTAAAACTGTAACTTTATCTTTATATATAACATCAAAGAACATGGTATTGATTTTAGAGCTTTGTGGAATAAAGAATCTATCACATACCTACTTGTGAATATGACTATTTATCTACTTTCACTTATATTTCACTTACTCTTCCCATTCCTGGATCAGCATCTGACAGTAAGGAAAAGCTGGTTATTACTAAGTTAATAAAACAAGTTAAGTAGCCATAGGGGATGTCAGGTGCAGTAGATTAGTTATATTACAATGATATGAAGGGCCTCATAATTTGACATCTGTGGACATAGTGCTGAAGTCATGTCCCCAGATAGTAGGGATTATTACATCACCTGCTTCCGAAACATGATATGACAATCAATAGTATTTTCTGCCACGGCAAGAAGAAAAATACATTGAGTTAGATAAACAGGTTACAAAAAACAAAAATTGTTCTTTTGCTATATAAATTAAAAAAAATAAATAAATAAATAAATATATATATATAAATATATATATATATATATATATATATATATATATATATATACTGTCTGGCTAAGAGGTACACATTCATTCTAATATTTTGTCACCTTTAGCTTTAATTTTCAGTGGCATATTTTCGATAAGCTTATGCATTGTCAAATTTATTTCTATCCAGATTTCTATAAATTTTTCGCCTAGATCTTGTATTGATGATAGAAGAGTCCGACCTTCTCTAGCACTTCCCTAAGATTCCCAAATAGGTTAAGGTCTGTAGCCATTCTATGTGAGAAAATTATGCCTTATGCTCTCTGAATCAACCTTTCACAATCTGACACAGATGAATCCTGGCATTGTCATCTTGAAATATGCCTGTGCAGACAGAAAAGAAAAAAACAATGTTGGAAATACCTGGTAATTTTTTGGGGCTTATAACATTGATGAACCTAGAACTGATCAACCCCAGATACTAACACTGTACCTACAGGTTTGAGGTTTATATATATATATATGTGTGTGTGTGTGTGTGTGTGCATATAAGTATAATATATATATATATATATATATAAATAAATATATGCTTATATTAGCATAAAATGTCTCTTCTAATAGACACAGAAAATATGATCCTTTATGAGCTCACAAGCTCTCCTGCCTAAGTGGGCTATTACCATAAATCCTCTTAATAGAACATCAGAGCTTGATCAATGCGTCTGTATAAATGGATATACTCATATGATACTGTATTAAGGTAATGCCAAATATAGCTATCCTAGCTTTCATGTTAACTTCCGGAACTTAATTACATAGTTGGATTATATTCATTTTTTTTTTTTACCACGAGGCATTGCAGTTTCTGAGAAAAAAAGTATTTTTTAGCTTATTTTGTTGGGAAATGGTACATATAATCTCTTTACTCCAATTTGGGGAGTTATTGTCAGTGATATCAATGAAATCATCAAAATTTGTTTTTTATGAACTATTTTATGAAATTTTAAAATAAGATATATTTTCAGAAATTGCTGGCTACAACATAGTTGCAGGTTAAAAAAGGCTCCTGTTAATCAGGTTTGACAAATATCTATTTAAACCTGCACTCACAGAACACTAAACTTATAGTTGATATAAAAGAAGGCAAAAAAAAAAAAAACAGCTTTAGATATCATGGTATAATTTGTTCCAACAAGAAAAAAAAATCCTTACAGATCCCCTAGGGCAAGGGTGCCCAACCTACGTCCCGCTGTGAGATCTGTTCCCTCTTTGCTCGTTCCCCTGTGGGGGATGGGGTGTGCACATCGCCTATCCTCTATGAGATTGCGCTGCCAGGAGCTTGCTGAACTAAGCATGCTCAGTGTTAGCTCCCTGAGAGTGGGCGTGTACTATAGCCCTGGCAATCAGCTGTGACTGCTCCCCGCCCACCTTTTCCTGTGAGATAATCCCAGCAGCAGCATGAGAGCTGTGTCTGTGTCCATGCAGCTGTCACTATCCCCATGTATAAACCTTCATATCCCCTACACCCTGTGTCATAGTAATGTGAAATTTTCAAGGTACATAGGGGAGCTTCTAGTAACCAAATCTCAGCCCTCTAAACACAACAGGTTGCCAGATATGGGGTCACAAGCATAAAATCTTAATAACAATCAGGGATATTTTCACATTTCAACACCAGGGTCCCCAAATTGAGTTTACATGTTAGGGACCCCCGGTTCCAAATGAAGTTCCATGGCAAGTTCCAACTTCCAAATGAGCAACAAATGATAAGTGCAGAAATTCTTGATTTGTCTTTACTTTTATTTAGTGCATGTACATTACGGTAACTAGAAACATTTCAATTTCAATTCATTTTAGGTTAAAACATTTCCAGTTTTAAACATCTTTAATGTTTGTTTGCCATGTGGCCTGCAAGTTTTATCTCAATGTTAACAACGACCCCCAGATGAAAAAAGGTTGGGCACCACTGCTCTATAGCATACATATTCTCTGGATCAACATTCTATATTAATAAACTTTATGAATAATATTAGCCAATTGGTGTAACAAGTATTATCAGTAGCTATCTAAACATCATACATGGCTAGTCACTAGTTTATTCATTAATTAAATTTTTTAGTAAATGATGGTTGTTTAACACAGAATAAAATGTGAAAAAAGAACATTCTGGAGATTTGGGGACTTTAATTTATTCAATTTTAAAATACTGTGAACCTTTGAATTTTGCTGAAAATAGACAGTGGGAATTTCTGCCCACACTTACTTTGCCATCGGCATATTCCTTACACCATTTCCTTATTCCATTTTTAGCCCAGCTGTGTGAATGTGTGACATGAGTTATATGCAAAACAGATTTTAAATAAAACTCCTTCCCGGTTATTTCTTTTACTGACACTAAAGTTTGTATTTCTAATAAAACTTGAACTTTGTCAGGTAATGCAGTACGCCTCTTGGTATGCACATGTCAATTAGATTTTCTGTTTTTTCTTTCTCTGAATTTCTGAGCCCAATTACTGGTGTCTAATACTGGTGTCTCCTGCTATAGACCAAAAGAAACGCTTAGGAGGCAAGCGTGGTAGGTTAGCTACACAGTCCACTAGGACAGCGGTCACCAACCGGTGATCCGCAAGAACATTTTGGTGGTCTGGCTGGTGTGCACCTGCCAGAGCCGCGGACCCTATACAGATCACAGGGTTGGGGCAGTGGGCAGGTTGTGCCTCTGGACTGTGTGGCTCAGACCTGCGATGGGAGAGTGGGTGGGTTCTGGCATCATGTCATCACTCTGGGGGAAGTGTCTTCCCCTTTGAGTGACACACTGCTCCCTGCGCATGCGCGGCAAGGTGTCCTTGAAATTAGTGGTCTCTGACAACCAAAAGGTTGGCAACCACTGTACCAGGAAACCTTGTTACAATTGGCTTGGTGGTAATTCTAGGGGTTGGGGATCTTCTTGGATAAAAAAAACAACTTGATTTTAGGCCAGCATAAAGTGTCTCTAATATGATGGTAGATTTCCCCTAGGGTTATATTAAATGTAATTAAAACACCTTTATCTTTTGTGTATCTACCTGAACTTAGACTATGAGAGGGGGAGCCAGCCAGGGGTGTAGTGGGATGGGCATGGGTGGAAACGCCGTGCCCCCACTTTTTGTGGAAATGGGCACACGTGCCCACTATTATTTTGCAAAGGATTCATTGGTGGCCTATGGCTCTGGCCAGTACGCCCCCTTACTGCCGCAGGCTCGGGAGAAGGACCCTGTGGGGGTGGGGGCGCCCTGCCCAGAGCCACAAACCATGTCTCCTGTATGCAATTTCAGGCTCAGGACGGTGGGTGGTTTGTCTCTCTGAACACAACCCACCCACACTCCCATTGTAAGCTTAGACCTGCAATGGGTGAGTGGGCAGGTTCTGGTATTAAGACATCACTTTACATGTTACATGTTGACAGGGGTGTAGTGGGGTGAGAACGTACCATGCCCCCACTTCACTTTTTTACAATTACACCCCTAGAGTCAACACTAAGAGCCATTTAGGTTGTGCTGTAGTACACGAATGCTGGTAAATGACACTTGTTGTACTGTACTTCTTTTGTGCCCAATTCTCTCTATATGGGTAAATAACCATAACAAAACACAGAGTCAGGCAACAGACTTTGTCCTATTTGCCTCAATCTATTATTATCAGAGTTATCCCTAAACCAAAAGGGAAGGGGAAGTCACTATACATGCTGCTGTTGTCCTTGCTGATATTTCCCACCAAACAATTCCAAATGTCAAAGTGTTCTTTTAATCATTCTGCTGCTGCAATGTGAACAAGTTCTCTAAAAAACAATGTCAGACTCTTCAGAGGGATGAATCAGCCTGCAGACTGCTGGAAAAGACACACAATAATGTGTGAAATTGTCAACAATAGTAATGAGGTCTGGGACAAATTCAATTGTAAATCGCCTGAAAATGTGAAACCAAGGGTATTTATTTAATTAGTCATGGTCACCCCCACTTCTCCTGTGTAAGAACGAAAAATGTCAGCAGCCTCTTTACCCCTCCATGTTCCATTGCTTTCTCCAAACTTCTCAGTAGTCAATTACTAGCAGTCCTTTGAGCAAATCAACACTCATTCTGCCCATTTCACTACACACTTTACATTTTGGTAAAACGACTCACGGCAGAAGTGTTATAGGATTCCATCAAAGAAGGATTCTTTCTATGTACTGTTTATGTAAGTTTTCTAAGACCTCTTCTTGATTTTGGAACATCAGAGGCTAATGCAAGGTATTTTGAGAGTTAAAGTGAAGGCAAATTTGCCTCCCCTTGCTCGCCTAACACCTTCGGCATCTTTAATCAGTCTTTTTTGGGCTAGGGAATTTTGGCCATCCTAGTTGGTTAGGACAGCATGACATAACAACATGTGGAGCTCAGTGTACACTCTACGGAAGAACATGAACAGACAGGTATGTGTTATTGCAAAAGAGATAAAGTATCTATTTTTTGCATAAAGAGCCCAACTGCAATTTTTGGTTTTGTAGTTTTGAACAGATAACTAACTATGAAGGTGCAGTCGATCTCTAGATTTCTTGATGACCACTGTTTTTTTTTGGCAGTGCAAACTTTCGAAAGTTGTTACCAGAACAGAAAAAAAATTCTTTCAATGGGTGTATTTGTTCTGATGATAACTAAGTGGTGATGCTCTTATCTAACTCTTGTTAAACATGGTTACTATTGTCTGTACATAGCACGTATTATTTAACAACTGGGTCATATGGTCCAGCATGATTTTTGAAGGGTCAAACCTGAAGAAACCTCTCACCTGTAACATATCAGGTATGCCACTTGTGCTTCTAAAACCAACATTTGTTTGTCAGTAGATGCCTCCGTTACTTCATTTATAGTTCATGTGCTCATGTTTTGGTTTGTAGCCATGGTGGTGTTCAGCAGCTGCATACAGATTGTACATATGTAGAAAGAGTTGAATGCAGGTCATCAGATATCCTGAATCCCATTCATATTAATATTAATGAGAGATTGTGCGGTGGAGCAGGAAGTTCAGGTATACAATGAAATATTTAAAATGCAAACTAATAGACTTGAATAGACTGGAAACCCCAGGGATCATATAAAGGAATAAATGCTAATAGATTCATCCTGTATAAAAATGTGTTGATAGCCAGGACCATATTGGTGTATAAAGCATAAGGCTACACTGCTGTGCTATGCCAAAATCATCAGAAATCACATATGCTAAAGGTTTCCTGAATATAAAAATTACTTTTCATTTTATGCCAAAATGTCTCGAGGTTCACTAGATCTGAAGCTGTAAGTGTGGTCTCTGTAGGAGATTTTCTGCATTTTGTCAATAAGTGTAAAAAAAACAGTTACACATGATGGAGGAAGTCAGGACACAGAACCTTGAAAAGGATAAGAGCCTATTTTTGGGTTTGTGTTGTGACAATGCTCATAAAATGCATTGCAGTGTCATTATTTTGAATGAAACTCCAATGTACTAAGGCAATTTAACCGCAACACATAACAATGCAGAATGGAGCATTGTGGTGTGAAAAAGGGTCCTGTTCTTTTTCTAGCAGGTTAGTGTTGGGAGCTGTTCATTTTTAATGGGTGGTCTTATGCAGGATCCAAAGAGGCCTTGCATTTTAACACACCAAACACTAATGGAAGCTAATCATAATTTTGTCATCAATCCTGTACCAGGAATTAGGAATATTTTATATGATAAGATATGTAAGTGTTCTGCCTTTACTAGCTCCCATGTTAGGCTGGCCATACTAGATTTTTCATAAATTTGATGGATATACTTTGAATCCAGTTTCACAGTCCCTCCCACAACATATATATTGTACAGTATATCTGTAAATCTAAGAAAAGTCTCATGAAGCTTTAGTTCAAGGGACCATTAAATGGATTCCCAGAAGCCGGCATCTAACCAGTATTGTGATTCCTGCTTTCAATTTGTGATTTAAAAAGTGTCCCTATCAGAAAATTGAAATTGGCTTAATAGCCCTTCCTTTAAATGGGCAGAGTAAATACATCACTTGCTAATCCTGCTGTGGCATGCTGTTGTAGAGAAATCTTCCACTGAAGATCCAAATATTTTTTTGATTGCAGAAATAGATGGATGATATTTATGCAAGAAGACCAAGGTCAAAATTTCAAAGTCTGATTCACTGTTGTGTGATGCTGTTGAGGACCTGTATAAGATTGACTTTGTGCAGTAGGGCAAGGAGAACCATTGTGTTAGATAAAAATCAGGAGAAAAAAAAACAATTAATACTGCTTCTTGGTGACAGGACTACATTTTTTCTGTTAAGCAAGAATCACTACGATGATAATGTTTATAGGAACCCAGTAGGTGGAGGGAAATGGTGCAGCTGTACTTTTAATCTCACCTAAGATGATAAGAACAGCATACTTGTGTTTTTGTTAAATGAATGACGGGGTACATATTGTTGGATACAAATGTTCATGCGCTCCCTTGCCATACCACACTCCTAATTTTCATATTTCTTGCATATTGGTAGATGGAAAACCCAAGAAGGGAAGGAGATCTTCTGTTCAGCCAAACCACTGCTGTAAATCCAAATCATGATGTCACCTTATGACATTAAATTAGTATTGTGGTTCAGTAAGTGACATTAAGCTTCTGAAGCTCCTCTATTACATGCAGTGCCTCATCCCTCTCTGGTATACATGATAACTGAAGCCTCCCTATTTTTTGCAGTGCCCTATGTTTCTTACACCTGGCACCTACACATACAGAAAGAACCAGAAATCAATGCCAATACAGACAGAGAAACTCAAAATCAAATTTAAAATTCGGATGTACAAGTCAGAATCCCAAATACAAGAACAATCAGAGCACAAACACAGAACAGATAGCAGAGAAGCAGTAGATGTCAGAAACACAGCCATTGAAAAATGCAGCATAATTGAGAATTCCGAGACACAAAAACCTAAATAAAGTACTTGTATTAGTAAATGTGAAAATGTTTATGAAAACATTTTTAGGCCAAGCAGCTTTCTTTGTAATGGTCCCGTGGCTTTTGAGTTTTTGGTTTATTGAAGTTTATGAGGTCAACTAATGTGAAAAGCTTCTTGGCTCTAATGCTAAGGCATTTAATGAGAAACTTGAGAAAATGTGGTCGCATTCCCCCTGCACAAACATTTGTAAATTACATGCTTCCATTGATACCTTAAAAACCACCAGACTTTTCATTTACTATACCCTACATGAAATGACAGGCTACGGCTCTGTCAAGGAAACCGCTTCCTTTGAATGGTCCGGCCAATTTGCACTGTTTCCCTTGTATCTGGATACTGAATCAATTCAGGACAAAAGGCGTAACATGGAAGAAAACAGATTCATATTCAGCAATATATGAATAACCTGCCCTGCAGCTGTGTTTATGCTGAGTGTTCTACATCAAAGTCTATATCCTGGATAGTCTGGATGAGCCACAGGAGAGTGTAAATTATCCTTTAGTGCCATTATACTTCAGGTAATTATGTTCAAATCTCAGAGCTGTTTTTTTTTTCTCACCACTCTTGTGCTGCCAATATGTAAATCGTAGAGGTAGGTTTCATGCAATGATTAGTTTTAAAATATATAGCTTCATATGTGTACATCATCAGCTTTAAAAGCATGTTACTAGATTTTGGTACCAAGGAAAATCTTAGCTGTTGTCAGATTGCAAAGAAACCTGAGAATAAAGTAATAAGGAAATTGTCACGTTTTACTTGTTTTTATAGTCAGACTAAGCCCAAAATTGAACAAATTGGCGAATTCTGCTGATAATCAGGTTGATAATTAAATATAAACTGCATATAACAGCAAATTGGGGGACAGAATCTCTGTTGTATGGACCAAATGTGCTTGCACATATAATTACAGGTATATCCTCTAATTTAGCCAGTGGGAAGGTCATTCGTATGTGGTCATGCCAACCAAAGTAGAAAGAAAAATCTGTGCAAGACTATATTTCCAGGCATCCCTGCAGTACAGTAGAAACAATGAATCTTCATGAGGAGGTGGGACTACTAATGAGGAGGGTACCAGTGGTTGGTAAGTAATTGTAGGAAACTCATAAAACATCTGCATGATGAGATAGGTATACATGATGAGATTAGAAAAAATCAGTTCCGCTGGTAAAACTTAATATTTATAATCAAAATGATTGCTTTGAGAATTTTCCTTTTTTTCAATTTAGTTGGGCTTTAAAACATTATTTCTTGTTCAGTGAAGACCAAAAAATGCAATAGATTGGTGGCTGAATTAGTTTTCTTTTTTTTAGTCTTTTTTTTGGTGATCCTTTATAAATACTCCCTGTCCTAGGGTGATAATGCTGTATCTTTAGAAGAGGTTTGTCACCCAAGGAAAAGATACCTCCTACCCTTGTCATGAAGAATAGGAGAGCAGCTCCCATAATTCCATATAAACGCACTTAAAAGATCCTTCAGTAAGTAAAACAAAGTAGAACCTAGTCCAGCCTTTAAGAGGGTAGGTGTTTTTTCATTCAATTGTCCTCTGTAAACCCAGACTTTAATAATGCTCTAAAGGCTTGGTGTTCATCTTTTGCATATGACCCCATAAGGTCTACACTAATGTAAAGTGCAGACCGTAGGCCCCATCACCAGTAAGGGAAGAACTGATTTCCTAAAGGGGCCGGAAAATCACTAATCTCTAACAGTTGCATGTAACATATTCACAGTCACTAACAATATTGTGCAGCATATTTATAGCTTCAACTATACCTGTACAATGCCACCAGTCTCAGACCATCTCCAGCATTGTTTCAACTCAAATTATCTGGGGTCCCCTGGGAATGTTGAGGGCTGCAGTTGAGGCTCCCTATATCTAGAAAGTTGACTACCTCTGGTCTACTGCTACAATAATCAGTAAGGATAAACTATGGTTTAGGATTGTAAAATAAAAAATGTATAAAATGCCTCCTATGACAAAATACATTTACACATTATAAAACCTTCTCACAACCCTTTCCAAAAGGCTTCCCAATGCGATTCAAACTTGGAGCCTTTTATCTCCAAACTAACCCCTTAGGTTTGAGACCATTAGTTAATGCATAGGTGCATACAAATCATTTTATAAAACCTAATCCTAATCGATAGAAATATGTAATAAAATATAAATGATATTGCTATAAAAAAAAGACCTGGTGGAATGTTGTTGTAGATTGGTGGTTAAGGTGTTTGGATACAGACCAGATGTTTTAGGTTTAAACCAATGTGGCAGACTTTCTAAAGAGGTTGTGTGAGCGATTTGTAAATAATATATACTGAATATTTTTTTTTATCTGTGCAGATGATTTGAACTGTTACTATCTGATGTTCTATCTATATTAAACTTTTTTTCTGCTGCAGGGGTTCCTTCTCTTTAAATAAAATCTAGGGTTTGGCCCAATATTCCTGATTACAACTGTCCTGCTGCTGGCCATTTTTACACTCGTCTGTAGTGTCTTAAATAGTAGAACCTAAAACTGGGCTTTTTGTCTGTATTAAATTTGCCTTGCTATTAAAAATTGCCCCACTGCTGACCAATATTACACTGCTGTGCCATTTGCAGTCTTTATATTCCTGTAGTAAAACACCTACCTTTATTTTTTTATTCTTGCACATATACCAGTTACTGTACATTGTAATCAATTATTCCTCAAAAATATGTCATACTGGTAGCTAATTAGTACATCAGTGTCATTTTTTTTACAAAAGTGGATTTATAATTAGAACTGTTTTTTGTAAAATTCTTAAAAACTGAACTATTTCTTTAACTACATTTCTATCACTATTTTTCAGATTTTATTGTTAATTGCACTATTGCTATTCATTGGCATTCACTTGTGCTATATCATTGTTGGTTTCACATACTATTTTTATTTTTTATCAAAGCGCCCTTTTTCTGGTATTGTATCAGTAACAATACGTTTTGTGACGTATTTTTTTTTAATAAAAAGGTTTTTATTATGGATATAATGTTACATAGCAGTACATGTAATAGAAATTCCTTTCCGAGGAGCTGAAAAGCAATATAAACAGAAAAAAATGAGAAGAAAGAAAATAAATCTTACTTACTAATCTATAAAATAAAATGAGATTTTGATGTAGACTGGCAAATCAAGCTATTGACAGATTCAAGAGCGTAGCTAATGCAAATCAGAGGCTGTTCCATATTCAGCAAAGAACCTCCAACAATTGTATGTGTGTTTTTTGTTGACTTTTGTTTACTTGGGCATGCTCCTCCCAGAAAATATACTGGTATGATAGTTTGTATCCCTCTAAAATTTGCCCTAGGTTATGGTAATGACTTAAGACCAAGCTCATTTTTATGACATGGCTACCATGACTATGGATTTTGGAAACTCCTTCTTGCTTGATGTTAACGAAACGAAGGATAATCTCCCCAGTGGTGCACTAGCATAAGGAACCTCCACCTTTGGGTTTCTTAGCCACCCCCAAGTTTTGGTTTTACATATACAGTACTTTAATAGTATCCATAAATAATAACAAGCAGCGGATAAACAACATATGTATGTTACAAAATTTGTGGAGTTGTTTTGTAAAAACTTGGTACTACGTCCCTTATTACATTGTAGATACAAAATAATTTTTCTTTGGTATAGGGACTTTTTTGGTACACACCAATAATTCACATAAATACTTTTATATAAAACATATAATAAAATATTATTCAATCACATAAAACATTTTTTTCTTTTAACCCCTACTCAACCCAGCATTGGCCCCTTAAATCTTCCTGATAACAGTGTATACAAATTACTTGAACTCAATTTTTTTCTATATATTTTGGTTTCTCCCGCTATTCTTGATGCGTTTCACTCCTAGGCTTCATCAGAAGAACAGATTAAAGGGATTTTCATCAGTTTTTCAACAAAGAATGTGTAATTAGATTATTTTAGTTATCACCTCCAACAATATTTCCAACCCAACCTTCTCTTGAATTTAGAAATGCCACTTACCAATGTATTTCTATTTTCATGATCATATACAAAGAACCAAGCAAGGGTCAACTATTTTAAAAAACAAAGTAGATGAGTCATAATCACCCTTAACAATCACCAAGGAGTGATCTTTGTGACGACACACACAAACCTAGGGGATTTCAACTATCCCCCATGGGGTGGTGGTGGAGAGGAAGGGTGACAATCATGGATATTGGTGTGTACCGAAAAAATTCCAATATCAAAGAAAAATTATTTTGTATCAACATATGTATGTTAATATTATTATTATTATTATAAATAAACAATATTTATATAGTGCTAACATATTACGCAGCACTGTACATAAAAAAGGGGTTGCAAATGATTTGTTTGAAGTACTATTTTACCTCTACATGCCTTTGCATCTAAAGAGATCACAGTGATCTGCGCCTGTTGAAGTTGACCTTGCATCTTTGCATTTGAAGTGCTGCACTAAGATATTATTTTAATCATATGGTGGCACATATTTGGCTTGCTGATCCTTTATTTATAAGTACAGTATCTTCTTTGGCTGCAGGACTGGAATAAATAACTTACTTTATATTCAAAGCTTACACTCCTGAAAATAACCATTCTGTTCCAAGCAAAGTAATTTCCAAAAGTACACCAAGATTCTGATAACAGAAGCAATTAATTCACCAAGCTCGTCTTAACACACACTGATTACTGAAAATACTTACTAAACCTTAGGTCATTCTGAAAATGGGATAAGCAAATATTGTTTTAAGAGACATAGCCATGGGTTTACATCTTTATTTCTTCTAGATCTGCTCAGTAATCTAGTATTAGATTTTGCCTTTGTGCAAAAGGTTATTATAAAAAAAGACCAATCTGTCCTGCTCTTTCCTTGTGCAGGGTGACTGGTCTTGTATACACCCTCACCTGTTGTCTTCTGCAGGCAGATCTGCACTCTGCACAGGATGTGCAGTATAATGATAACTACTTTATATCTACTCTAATTCCAGTGTATAAAAGGCATTTGGTGCACATGAAGAGGATTTACATTCTATGTGGCTAATGAGGAAAATATTCAAATAATGTTTTTGATTTCAAATATAGCTGGGTAGGTTGTTTAAATGTGGCACAAGAAAGTTTCTAAGCTTTGCAAGAATCCAAAAGCTTTGCAGATATATTTATTACAATAATTGCTGGTAAACAATTAGGTTCTAAAACTTGTGGACTTTGTGGTACGAGACTTGGGAACATTCTTGTATCACATGGCTTGAGAGATTGATTAGACACGAAACTTGCTGAGAACTGATGTGGTATTTGAAGAGATGGAGGAGTGGCAAATGTTTTTTTGTACTTTGCAGGTTATTTAAATGGGCTAAAGCACCAAGAATACACCAAAAATCCCCCTGAGTGATCTCTTGATGCCAGAACCCGCCCACTCTCCCATCGCAGGTCTGAGCTTAAGATGGAAAAGTGGGCAGGTTGTGTCCATACGGGAAACATGATCCGGGGCTCTGGCCAGTCCAGAGACACAACCCGCCCTGAGCCTGCAATTCGTATTGGGGACATGGTCTGCGGCTCTGGCCAATGCACCCCCCCCAGCGGGGTCCTTCTCCAGACTGTGCTTGGGGGCACCGAGGGGTGGGCCAGAGCAGCGGACCACCAAAATTTTCTAGTGGACTACCAGTCGCAGATCAGAGGTCACAGTGTGCAGCAACCTCAGTACAGAAGGTAGTACTGTGGAAGCCAGAAGGTAAAGTTGGTGTTCAGCTTTAGGATTAAGTAATCTTCAGTAAACTAATCTGTAAATCTGTGTCCCCTAGATAAAAAGCATTTTCTTGTTTTCTGGTACCCTAGGGAACATGATGTCATTCTGCACGTTTCACGGTGAAAAACTGAACAGGTTGCTAAGCAACAGAAGCAGTAGGGAAATGCAATGTAGTTTTTGGAAAACTCCCTACATTGACATCTCATCTCATACTATTTATTTACTCATGTGACATTTGGCTGTCGTACAAACACAGTGTCTTTGTTTATAGACAGCATTGGATAATTTTTTAAGTCCTAATGAAGGTTGATGCTGGCAAGGTATAGAAATTTGGTTGCTAGGTGAGTCATATATCTGCCTGGGTACAGCTTTTTTCCTGGATGTTCAGCCTAAACTGCTATTAAGAGATCATTGCTTTTCTTCCCATTACTGGGAAGTACAAACGAAACGGTGACAGATGCCGAGTCTAATTCAGCCAAGTTCTGTCCAACACATTGAGGATAATGCGGATGTCATCCAAATATTCTGTTACACCACAGTCATAAATATTTCTGTAACAGGATCAAAATTCCCCTCATTTACTTTTTTAACTAGATATACTCACAGACATCCTGTAATGATCTTCTCACAGGAATTTGGAGTAAGTTGTCTATAAATCCATGTAAACATGGCTGAGAGCAACAAAAATCGAAGCATTATCACAGACAGAAGAGAGCCTTCATGCCAAGTGCTTGTGATTGTCTGCTACTGTCCTAGGGTTTGGAAGTCTGCCCTTGAATACGTTGGTTCTGGAAATATTAATAGATTTGGACACTGTCCAATGTTCAATAAACCTCCCATTTAAAAATTTACATTTAATTATTTTGAGCTTTTTCTAAACTTTTTTTTTTGATATGCAAATATATGCAGGTAAAAGTTAGAGAAGCCTGACAAATTATTAATATAAGTGCTTTTCTAGCAAAAAGTAGTTATAAAGTATCCTAAAAATGCCTTTTAATTAATGCAAGGACCTCAGTATACTTGGTTATCTATTTAGCTATTTTATTTAATATTCTGCTCCTTGTGGGAAGTCTAATTTACCCCTTCCTACACATCTGTATTGGCCCTTCTCTAACCAGTGAAAGACATCATATCTTTCAGACATTTCTAATTCCCAACTTTTCCATTCTTGCTTTAGGAATTCTTCCAGCAAATTTATAGATCAGAAATATTCTTTTTTTTTGCATAAACTGCCTTTGGAGATCTGCCCAATTAAAGATGTGTAGAAGAATCCATTCATCTCTCTACCTGCACAATATTTCCAATGCCACGGGCTGGCACACAGCTCCAAAGCATAATTGAAGAGATTGATGATAAAGAGACTCTGTCAAGAAAAAAAATTATGCAGTTAGAGCACCTTTATGTGCCTGCAAAAACTTGTAGCTTTTTTCCCTGACAGACTCTAGTATATTAGGTTGGGCTGCTCTCTTAAAATAATTCTATTTCTTTCTCCTACAACACAATAGCAAAAAAGTTTAATTATCCTTCTGTTAGACCCCAGCATTTTGCTCCAAAAAGCTTCTCAATTATCCAATTGTTTTATTGCATTTTTTAGATACTGACTTATGCGATGAAATCATGTCAAGGTCTCTTCCCATAGCTCTTTTGGGTTTCTTTTCAATCATCTCTGTGCATTAAGGCACAGATGAGGGACTTTTGTTGTCCTATAGGATTTTGCTTTTCTGTCTGATTAGTCTATATGCAGCATTGATAGAGAACTGACCTGGGTCTGTCATTTGTTAACTTCAACAGGTTCTCCCTAACTTTTTTTTTGTTTTACCAGATAATGACATCTGCAAATAAGAAGTATTTAGTTACCTTAAAAAAACAAAAACAAATCAGAAGCACAGATCACTGGATTGAGGTGAAATTAGTGCATTAGAGTACATTAATATTGACTTCACTTTCTACTTTATTGTTCAAGGAATCAGAAGTCCAATCAACACCTCACCACACATGTGTTTTACAAACACATTGTGTTTCTGATGAGGTTATTTTTAGTTATATGATTAGACTATTTGGAAGAAACATGTCAGAGATGGGACTTCTGGGCCTGATTCATTAAAACTCTCCAAGGCTGGAATGGATACACTTTCACCAGTGAAGCTGGGTGATCCAGCAAACCTGAAATGGATTTCTTCAAAGTCATTTTCTATTTGCTAGCAGATGTTTTGAATACATTCCAGGTTTGCTGGATTCCCCAGCTTCACTGATGAAAGTGTAACCTCTCCAGGTCAAGTACTGATGTTGGATGCAAACATCTGGCTCACAATCTGCTTTCTAAATAATTGCAAAGGTGATTCAAGGCATGGCTCTGTGCAGGCCACTCAAGGTACTTCACACCAAATTGATCAAACCTTGTGTTTATGGAGGTGGGTTTGTGCAAAGGGGCACCAACATGCCGAAACAGAAAGGGGTCTTTCCTAGTGTCACAAGATTGGAAATAAGCATTATGCAGACTGTCCTCCATTTTCAATATTTTTCCCTGGAAATACTGAACTCTAAATGGAGGGGTGTTTACATTTTGTCCATATAGGTAAGTGCGATAGTGAGGTATCTACAAACCTTTGGTATAGCGCATGTTTGGCTGTGTAAACTAGGGATTTTCAAACATGTGATGTAATGCAGTAAAATCCAAGCAGATTCTGGCAGATACAGCAGAAATGATACATCGCATGCATTATAACGGCACAGAATGTTTTCTTTACAATGAGAGAATGAGGTTGCAGTCTAAGGAAGCTGGAAGCTTCTAAATGATTATTATCATTTTTATGTAGAACCAAAAGACATGTAGAGACTATAACAAAAACCTTTATGACAAACAATTACTTTTAATGATGCAAATGAGAACAGTACAGAAAGGAGCCCATAGTCTACATATTTATCAGTATGTGCCGTAGCTGATTTATTGTAAACTAAGGCAGTCCTATAAAAGTTGAGTTAACAGACAGGGATATGGTTTTCTGAGAGAATGAAATGGTCACTGTTTAAATCTCTGCATACATGATTTTCCATTCCATATCAGAACATGATAAAATACATTCTTTCCCAATGCTTGCATTATAATTACTGTGCTCCCACACGTATACAGTATTTGAGCTGCTATTCATGTGGGACCCAAAGTAAACCTGTTGTGGTAGAAATCCAGAGGCTGCTGTTGTTGTTCTCCTTCTAAATATGCAGTAACATTTTTTCCTCAGTTTTTTGCTGACACAGTGGCCCTGATTTATTAAAGCTATCCAAGTTGGATTACCCAACTTCAACAGTTAAGTTTGGTAATCCAGCAAACAAGTCATTTGCTACTTTTAGCAAATATTTTCAATCCTGGACCACATTCATTACAGGTTTGCTGGATCACCCAGCTTCACTGATGAAAGTGTATTCTCTCCAGTCTTGGAGAGTTTTAATAAATCACGCCCAGTAGATTTAACACTGTTAGAGTCGCTGACCCAGAACAAGTATGTTGATCAAAAAAAATAAAAAAAAACAGACGTCTGTACCTGCATATTTGTTCTAGGTCAGTGATTTAGTCCATTGGAGTAAGAGGCGCAGCATGACAGCCAAGCACCTAACATTTTCTGATCAGGAGCTCAACAAGGGCTGCTCCTATCTCCTATGCCATACTTCTTTTTGGATGGTGATTTTAACATACACAATTGCCAACATTCTAAAATAATATACAGGGGCAGTGTCACAGGGCTAGCATGTATATGAACATTATGCTTAGAGCTGTCTTTAAAGATCAAATATTTCTAAATATTCATAAATGTTGATAAACGTGTATTTTTGGGAAATTCAATCATACAGAACTGACCTGTGGTCAGTTCAGTGGTAGCCAACCAGTGGTCTGTGAGAAAATGTTGGTGTTCCACAGCTCTGGCCAATGCGCCCCCCATCGGGGTCAGGAGAAGGACCCCGCTGGGAGGTGCACTGGCCAGAGCCACGAACCATGTTTCTCATATAGACACAACCCACCCACTCTTCCATCGTAAGCTTAGACCTGCGATAGGAGAGTGGGGGGGTTCTGGCATCATGACGTCACTATGGGGGAAGTTTCTTCCCCTTTGAGTGACGCATGGCTTCCTGTGCATGTGGGGTCCGGATTCCGTTCATTTAGTTAGCCGTAAGTCTGAAAAGGTTGGTGACCACTGTTCTAGATCGTAGAGTAATCCACAGCACATTGGGCGAATGTTATACAACCAGAGATCAGAACACGTGCTTGCTATAATGTCCAAATGATAAGCATTTGGCACATGTGCCTAGGTGGCATTCCACGTACTATAACTAAAGGAAGCTCTGCTGGGAGAAACCACCTAAAACCATTGTATGTATTGTAAACTGTATTCTAAACTGCTCTAGATGCAGGAGTATTAGATAACATCTTTTGTACTATAGAAAATCAGAATGGTTTGGAAAAGGGACCCCCCCCCCCCCCACTACCCTTCTACAGTCTGACTTGATGCACATAGGCAGTGCAGGGATTATTCTTTAATAGAAGTGGTAGCATTGCTTTGCAAATAAACTGTATTTATACACCCCACAAAGATTGGACAAAGATTGTCCAAAAGATTGCCCTTATTTAAACCAAATATAACAGCCCCAAACTTGGCAAGAAGGTACTCACAATAAAGTCGCAAACTAGGGGTTCCTAGCTTCTGTTGTAGGGATGTCCATTTCCCTCTGAATTAGCAATTCCCTTTAATATCATCAGTCTGGTTGTTCTTAGCTATCTCCAAATCCTGGACAGGAAGAGGGGTGGAATGTTTGGCCCACCTATTCCATCCACTACACTTTGGGCCTGGATCCCAAATAAACAGCCTTAAATCTGCAACACCACAAATATTAACAGTGTTATCCAGGATCTTCTCCCAGCTAAAACAGAGGAAGCCAAAATAATGCCAATTATGCTAATTAACAATGCCAAATAATCATTAAATTTGTCATTGCATACCTCACAATTCTACACTGCACATGACGTCTTTTATGCAAATAATTCACAATATTAAAAATGTATACATTTTAATGCTTTTTTAAAATAAAATGTAAAGCTAAAACTCTTACAGCTTGGCTTTACTGTTTGCTCTGGGAAAGACATTGTTGTGTAAGAAATCAATTGTCACAGAATGTTGTTTTCTGTAATCCCTGGAAAAAGCTGGGTTTGGTTTGGAAGAAAAAAAGTGAAATGTGTCAAAGCTGTTTTCTGGATCCTTTCCCTCGTCATCCTGCCAGCATGTAGGTATAAAGCAGAAGTGTATCCAGCATGGAGAAGATAACAGAGTTCCTGCTGTACAGCTAATAAGGCTGCTCAAGATAATAAGATGTCAGTGTGTTTACAGTGTTACCCACTACATGATTCTTTTAGTTTTATTGTCTTATATTTTATTACTGAATATAGACAAGGAACACATACTAAATTAAAGGGGAACTTTTTAAATAAACCCAAGAACAATATTGTATTATATTGCAGCCTACCAGTCTTTTTTTAACTTACATTTTTCTCAGTGATCTTTAAAAGTACTTTCTATCTCTCAATGTGCCATATCTATGGAGGAACACTGGGCTCTAAAGAACACCTCTCTTTCTCTCCTTGCATGTATGCTTACATATATTCTTGTGTGAGACCATTTTAGGGTCTCATTTATGCAGGCTCCATACCACTATCTTCTGCCTACTCTGTAGACCAATGGTGAACATAACCATTCTTACCCTAACCTGTATCATTAATTACCCGTCTACTAAGTAGCCTCTGCTTCTGCAAGCCAAATCAAATTTCAGATGATTTAATTTTAGGAAAAGACAGATGCCTAAAACTGTAAATACATTAGCCAAGTTGTTAGATGTTGCAGTGACATGATGTCAACATTCCAATAATCCAGACATTGTATATAGCTTGTGTTTTTGAATGGTTTTACTCAATGCCATAAAATATAATGTAACCTTATCACTAGAAGGAGAATAGACTAAGGAATGTTTCCTCCTACCTGCAGCAGACCCATCTCAGCCAAGACAATGCCACTTGACTGTACTTCTATAATGAAGTAAAACTTAAAAAAAAAAATAAAATGAAACTGTCCTTTATATTCCAAAATGTAATTTTTTTTTCCCATGCAGGCCTTTATGTTACCGGAAGGTCATATGGAAATGCTTCAGGAAAAGAAAAAAAAAAGGGGAAGGTGTGATTGATTATATGATGATTAATTCAGTATGCTTTTGTGTTTAGTTACTCTGAAATTACAAATAAAGAACACATTTCATAAAGGTACTTCTGTCAATTAAATGTGTAATAGATGAAAACGGCATCAAACATTTAAGATTTAAAGAGGGAAAAAATGATTTTCTTTACTTTCCACTGTGTTAAACTGCTCACTTCACTGTCATCTTCCAAACTGCACTGCGTTTATGGGTGATATTCTGTATATGATCATGCAATATATGTGGAATATCAGAGTGGATATATACCGTTAGTCTTAAATTGCATCTGACATAGATCAGGGACCGTACAAAAAAGGTTTATTGATATGTAAATTGTGTGGTCATGCTTCTAATATTTAAAAGAAATATTAACTTAAAAGTATGGGTAACAAAACTAGAAATCAACTTTAATCTTTATTGCTAATATTTTTGTATTTTTATTTTGTTTTGTATTTATTTCTCCTTTAGGTGTATGTATTATTTTACCTAAATCCTATCAATGGCAAATGATATACAGTAAACTGCCATTGCTGAACTCATTGTAAAGAATTATAATGGGACTATAGCCAGCATTATTTTTATTCCATGAATAAAAACTCACAAACACAAAGGAATTTAATGGTCTGAATCTGTCCTCGGCTCCCGACATCTTCTCCTCTCTTCTTCTGCGTTCTTCTTCCAATGTCACCCGATCTCTCACTGTGCAGGTGCAAGATCGGGTGTCGTAGATTGGGAAAAAACTTTCCGTTCTCACTGTGCATGCGTGAGATCTGCAATTTTTTTCTATTGATGAAAGGGCTGCTTCTGTGCCGGCCATGCGTGTTATAGGTATCCCAGGAGGCTCTGCGCTCCCATTCATTCTTGTTGGCCTAGGCGATCATGAATTAGGAGGGTGGTGCTGCACCTTTTTTTTTTCTTTTTTTTAAGTGTTCAACTTAACAAAAACACAAACATCCTTTTTTTATAAAGTAAAAATTCTGAGTTTAGGTACTCTTTAAACATATAAATACCAAATTCACTATAAACCATCCAGTCTTACAGAACTTAATCACGGCTTAAGACAGGACTCAAGTTCCAAACTATTACAAAACCTCCACAGCATCACAATCCACTTCCTACCGGGAAACATTTTCAATCCAATAATTTATACCTGTGACAAAAGAAGGAAAGAGGGGGGGAGAAGGGATCTTAGGTAAGTAATTCTTCTTCTGGCAGGATTTAAAATTTGTCCTGCCTTTTAGTGGTCCCTGAAATGCCTTAAGAATAATGGTTGCTGTGCGAGGGAACTTCTCATTTCCCGATAGGACCATGGGTAGGTACCATTTTTTTTAATAATATTATCCACTAAAACTAAAGGTGGGCACTGCCACTGTTCAAGCTATTATCCTGGCATCATCCCATAACATTAAGCTGTGCAGCACACTCACCTTCATTCCCTGGATAAAAAATCTATTATTTTGGTGCAGATAACTGGGTGATAATTAGCTGAACACCTGAGCTGTGTACACATTCTGTATTCACATACAACCAGACAAGATGTATATTACAGAACCAGGTAAGAAATTGCAGGTTACATTATGTCTCAGAGAAAAGTCACCTTATGTGCAGCTATCTTTAGATAGGAAGGGGAAGGATTAGAATCTCTATTTTTCAATGAAGTGCACAATAACACACAATAGTTGCAAGGCATGAAAGAATGGAACCAACTTGCTAAAATAGGAAATGTGCTGTGTGGTGAAATTTGGTTTGCCCAGAAAATGGACCTAAATTCAAAAATGAAGGTTTGCTGATAGGTATAGGGCTGGGAGGGCATCTAAGCAGTATCCAGAAAAGTGCATTTCATCCATTGCATCTTCTCACAGCCACAATTTTTCTCTTTGTTGGTCTTTTAGTATCATAACACCTTTGCTATCACCTCCATTCTCTACCATTTTCACAAATCATACAGTACATGTAATTCCAAATGATCTTTAGTACTAATATTGTATTGCATTGCTAGCCCAAAAAAGGAGCAGTATTGACTTATATAGTACATTTTTTAAACATTTAAATGTTAATTTATTTTCTGGAATGGAAATTTACCCAGTATGTGTTATCATACACAGATAATAACCAAGAAAGAACTTTTCTTGCATCTGGCAACTGGTGGATGAGCAATAACCAAACTGAAGTTACATGAAACTGTAACAAAGTTCTGTTTCACAAGGGGAATTTAAAATGAAAATCTGTTATATAAAACTTGAGCATGATTCAGCACAAGCCTAATCCCTTAGGTATTACCTTTTTATATCTCTCTCTCTAATGAACTGCACTTGTCTTATTGACCATTTTCAGTCTGGCTCCTGTCCTTACTACACTTGTTTATCTATTTCATTTCTCAAGGACCCAACACAGTGCCCCTGATTCATCAAGCAGAATCGGATTATCGGTCGCGCATTCGTATTAGCGATCCGGAATTGTACGCGGTCGCGCTATTCAGCAACGGAAAAAGCTCGCGCACGGAGCCGCGCTTATCCGACAGCTTTTTACTGGCGATCTTGCATTAAA
>NC_092867.1:43929937-43938114 GCF_032062135.1 Pyxicephalus adspersus
TTCGCGCTTCCAGCGAGCGCGGATTTCATTGATGAATCAGGGGCAGTGTGTTAAAGCTGGATTTTGTTAAAACATAGTAATTTGTCCAAGAAGAGTACACAGAGCAATGCAATGATCTGCAGAAAACCTGTTACAAATGAGTTAAGAATGTTAAATAATGGGTTGACAGGCAAGCTCATAAAGGTCTGACAGTCACATTCACATTTTTCTGTCCATATAGAATATTACACACTATTTATTTTATATTTTAGACCATTCTGTAATTTCCAGTAAAGGAACTCCAAAAGGTAAAGTGTATTAGTGGAGTGCGAGAGTGCAGGAGAGGGTCCAGAAAGTTCATAAAAACTTTAATTCATTGTAATAATAATATATTACATTATTACAATAATTGTAATAATATATTAATATAATATTAATAATATTATGAGTGCAGAAATATTATCAGTTTAATTGTATTATGCATGCTCATGTGTGCTAGAGAAGTAAACTAGGTGTCTTGAAAGCCAAATCCAGATTTCAAAAGTTCACAGCAGCCTTTTTATTTAAATTAAAAGAAAAATAGCCATAGCCTACATAAAACATTTCCAACTAATAACCATTTTAGTCCAATAAACAGCCAAAGTTTTAGGAGGAAGTTCACTAGCCTAAAAGGACTTAATATGATGCATCCTTGTCCCCTGCACCACAGCTCCAAATGATCATTTCTCTTTTCCCAAGGGACTACTGAAAACACCTGACACCAAAAATGAGAAGCACTGCAACATCCAATGGGCGCTGTGTTTTTTAACAACCTCCCTAATCCACAGATCTCCAAAGCCCCCGTTAACCCGCCATGCTACTCTGACTAATCTGCTTTATTCTGATCTCTTTGGCATTCCATAACTATTAAGGAAGTTTGGGAAAATTTACTCCTCACAATAAAGGCCTAGATTCCTTAAAGTTTCCTCTGATGTGGCTCCTTCCTATTACTTGACCACCCATTCACTTAAGACTTATCATACATGGATAACCCATTTTCTAATACTCTTAGGGGATTAATTGTTGCCCCAGTTTTGCAGCCTTTCCATTCATTTTATTTCCAGGTCTGTCTATTTAGCTCAGTGATCTGGAGATTTTTGAATGAAGTAAAAGTTTTGTCAAGATGAAGAATAAAAAGCATTCAGTATATCAATGTATACTTTGTAAAGTTACAGAAGTAAACAAAATTCTGTATAAATAAGCAAAATCTGACACTTAGTATGCATTGCATCATTCTCCCTCAAGTATACATCATTTTACAGAACATGTCCACATATCTATGATTACCCAGTGGCTAGTAAAAATAAGGAAGTGCGTGAAATTGATTTTGTTTGCCTTGCTTTGTGGTCCCTGTCACTCTGATTTCTTCTTGTCTGTCATGTCATATCAAGGAGCTGCATGAAAATGTAAATTATGTAATGCAAAAGTAGACGAGAATATCAAACAGAACGAGCTTGATAAAATTCTGCATCATGCCAAGACTCTTTTTGCATAGTAACTAATTTCTAGTATACACCACTTTTGATAGATGCCCTTTAAAATTCATAATACTTCAATTGGAAACATTTAATATTTTATACATGGGCCTATGTATGTGTGTCTATTAAAAAAACAAATAAAAAAGTATATTAGTAAATGGTTAAATGTATTTTGTTTTTGTCATGCAAGTAGTCTAAGTATTAAGAATATGACTTGGTATCAACCCCTTTAAATCCCTACAAAGCAGAGCTCAAATTAGAAGAGGGAGGGGCAGGCCATTATGTTTGCTGCGTGTAAGTGCATTGGCAAGAAACATGCCTATTGGGGAAAATGTGAAGAGTTGATCTCATCAGTCTCCTGTTGGTCTTTTCTCCTCCAGTCAGCAGGCTGAGGTGGATAGAAGACCCCACTGTTTTTCCTAAATTATATACAAGCCCTAACCATGAACTTCTCATATTTGATCCTATTTAGTATAAAAGTAATACCTAAAGTTAATTCATATTTTACCAATTTAGTAAACCCATTGGCATGCTGGCCCTGCGCATATCTCTCTCCGTTCGCAGGCTCCTGGCCCTTCTTTAGTGCGGCGGTCAGTAGGAAGAGTCCTTCCTACAATGCTGACTGGTGGGAATGCTGCCACTCTCAAAAACAGCCAAAAAGATCATTGGTGTCACTGACCTGAAAGGAACAAATTGCTCAAGCAACTCTTAGGAACCTTTCATGAACCCTGGTTGAGAAACTTTGGTCTAGGTTGTCAGTATGTATATAGACTATTTATGTGTGCATGCTTTACACAGCCATGTAGATACAAATGTATGGGTGCATAGGACCTGATATATTAAACCTCTCCAAGACTGTAGAAGATAGACTATCATGGGAGAACCTGGGAGATCCAGCAAACCTGGAATGGATTTCCTAAAAGTCATTTACTAGTACTTGGAAAATTATTTAAATCCTGGACTAAATACATTCTAGATGTGACGGATCACTTGGAATCTCTCATGATAGTCTATCTTCTCTAGTCTCTGAGAGCTTTAACAAATCGACCTATGTGTTTGCTATGAGATCTGACTAGGGGAAGCTTTATAATCTACCTGTGGTTTGGTTTTAGGATGGAACCAAAGCAACCATGGGTAGACCATACAAACTCAATGTAGACGGTGTTGTTTGTGATAGGGACTGAAGATCTTGATGATACACAGTCAGAACAAACTGTATTTTGGGTTTGATAGCTTATGGTTCTTGTTTGTTGCCATTGCTCACCTACATTATTTCCCTCTAACTTTCTTCACGTCTTTAGTTTGTCTTGCTGTGAATGTTGAGATTAAATCAAATTAATTAAAAAGCAGCTTCAGGCAACAGTTTAAACCAGCCAGTGAGCTAATGCTTGCTGATCAGTACTGCAGCCAAAGCAGTATAGACAACTTAAATATGAGAGTTGTGTGCTGCAGAGGCATTCTAGCATGGCAGCCTCATACAATGATGTATGACTGGCATTTATGTCCCCATCTTAGGCTTAATGTACATTTCCCTTCAATTTCACTTCCTAACCAATTTTTAATCAAATTAAATCACATCTGAAGAAAATCTTAGGGGTAATCAGAAGTTGAATGAATTTTAGCAACCAAGTTTTGAGTTTCCTATTGGATGTGGATAGATCGGATGTGTTGGTCAATACCAATTGAAATAGACAAGTTATGTGTACGTTCGATCCTCAAATAAATCCATTGGGAATTCCAACCTAAATATCAATTGTTTCTATCAAATAGAAATTATGAGAAGGGCATAATATTGTACATGTGAGGCACATTAAGTCAAGTGTAAAATTGGTAGACGTTCTGCTCGTGCACGCTAAAACTTACGTGGCACTGTTGATAAGCACAGTGGGGTGCATCATGCAATTATCATATCGATTTAAAAGTGCATACTGAGAATAGGATTTGTATAAGTGGGTGTACACATTAAAGAGAACCAATCATGCATTGATCCAGACATTTAGGGGTTCATTTATAAAATATTGCTATCCACTCTCAGTCATTCTCCACACTGATGCATCACACTTAGACCTCCATTTGGCTCATTCCTGATGATGATGCGTATCACTGAAAGATGAAGAAGGGTGTTGTATTGCAATGTTATAGAGGCACAGAGCCTATAGAGCTGCCATTACAGACATAAAGCATCCTACGAGCTCCTGTATCCACAGAAAGCAGAACACAGAGACATATAAAATGCCTTAGGCTTTTACATATGAACTTCAAATTTTTATATTGCTATATTGCTATAGAGCTAATAACATTTCCACTTAAACTGGGACAGAACATTCACATTTGTTTTATACCTGATAAATGAGTTTAAAGGTAATTGACAAAGATTTGTGACAACTGCATATGTATCATAGAACCAGTCTGTGTAATACCTGCTCTGGCGTTTCTGAACTGTAACTGTTCCATAGGAAGATTAGTGGATTTACTCTTCCTCCCCATTGGTGGTCCAGCATCCTGCTGCTGGGTGTACATCTGGCTAACTTAATGCCTGTGATTAGGATTTAATGCCAGGTGCTGGGACACCATAATCCACACTCCAAGGGGTTCATTATCAGACAGGCTATGGATGGAATGTGCACAAACTATTATATCAAAACAGCATTATTTTAAACTTTACTTCTATAGTCCCAATTTATTTTACAGCGCTGTGTAATATGTTGGCGCCATATAAATCCTGTTTATTAATATTAATAATAATAATAATAATAGTGTGTTGCATAGAACCATACAACTATTTAAAAGACAACCATACAATTGTTCTTTAAAAGAAAAAAAACCCTCCCTTTTACATGTGTTTCCCCAATGACATTTCATTTATTGATAAAACCTTTAGCACCTGCTTTCTTTTAAAAAATTACTAATATCCAGCAAGGATCAATTCTATGTTCTAACAACAGACTCCCAATTGCAAAAGTAATAGTGAACCCACCGAACTAACTGAGGACTGCTGTTCCCCCTATAGAGGAGAACACAGTTGGGTGTCTTCCACTCATCCTCCCTTTCGACGCTCCATAGAACTGGGCACTACCATGTGTACAGTGCTTGTTCATTTTAGTGTCATGAAAATGATCACCAAAGATTGTTTCTAGTGACATAAATGTAACATATGTAACCAATCTACCCAATTTTGGAGGGGAGAGTTTGCTCTATCAATTATTTAATCTGCATTCTAGAGAAGGATGTGCCAAATGTCATTCATCAAACTCTGAAAGATAAAAATGATTTTGTGGATACATAGTATCCACAAAATATAGTTATAGTTTAGAAAGTATAGGTCCAAGTGAACACCAGTGAGCCACATACAATATCTCAAAGGGTGCTGAGATGAATGTGAGATAATTTGAGGTAGTTTTAGGCGCACACTGGTATGCAGCATGAAAAAGATTTGAAAAAACAAAAATGATTTTCCTCAAACCCATGGTAGTGGTAAATCTGTAACCATCCCTACTAATGATTACAAAACGCACAAAAATACATGCTACAAATGTGAATGAGGATCTTCAATGCTGTACTTATTTGATAGAATACGATGCAAATGATGGTTTTATACAAATGATCTAGTTACCCAAATGCTAACAAAATCGAAATAAAATACAAAAAATAGCAACCTGGTTTATATAAAGAGAGATCTTGTTGTTCAGAGTTGTTCATAACTATTCATTAAACAAAAGGGTAAAAATCCTCAGGAAAATGAAGACCACAAGGTGTATCCAATCCAGTAGTGGTCAGAAGCAGACCACTGAACAACAAGATGTCTCTTAATATAGACCAGGAATCTCTCACTCACTTCCATATATATTTTGGTAAATGGTTTGGTGGGTGTTTTACAATAAAAAGGGCATTACCATCATATCTCCTCCAGGACAAATATGCAGCTTCTCCTATGACCGTACCAATCATATTCACATCTCACAGTCTGAAAACTGTAATCATAAAGAATTTATATGTATTATATTCCTATACATTCAGAGGAAACCTATGTACTGCATTTATCTAACATAGTTTCTGGACTGATGAAGCAGAGAAGACTCTGAAACGCGTTACCAGGTGAAACTATCCTATGTATGATAATTATGTAATAGGTGAACTTTTCAATTTATGGAAACTGTATCAAAAACGATGTATTTACCTGCCTTTATCACACTGATATTTTAACTTTTTTATATGTTCAATGTGTTGATATTTTTTCATTTATGTAATTAATACATTTTGAATTTGAACTGTATCCAATTGTGGTATATTACCTTAATCTAAAGACCCAACTTCTCTGTCTCTTTGATTCCTGATACAGGTTTGTAAAAACTTTGTTAACGGATACAGTGTATTTACCTCTGTTACTGACATTTTTTATGGTTTTTAGAATTCTTGTATATTTAATAATAGGGATTTTTTAATTTCATACAATATCTAAAAGTTTTTAGCCTACTGTTCTGTCCTTACATTTTCTCAACATTTTTGAGAAGATATCAAAATATTCAATGTATGTTTACATACATCTGACATAAGTGATAAAAATCTATGTTGATTTTGATATATTTTATGATATTTGGGTGGAATGTTGATGAAAAATTGAATGGGTAGGGTGTTTATTTATTAAATTTTTATTTCAATGGGGTTTTTTCATACAGAATATTTATTGAAAAAATGTGTGGTAGGTGTCACAGGATTGATTTTTTTGTCGATTATAACATCAATCGAAAGTAACGCTGAGAGAAAACCACACAGTAGTGTCTGCCCAGAATAACATTGGGACAATGAACACTATTGGATGCTAATCCTTAATGCACTCATTAGACACAACTTACCATACAGACTTATATTGGCTTGTCAATTCAATTGATCTCTGCACAAAGTTTATTACAAAACTACTGAGCATTAAATAGGGATTCGGGTCATGTAGTTGTATACACATTTGGCCAGCTTTGCATAAAAAATGTAAAACACTTGGTTGTTAGCGAATCTTGTGTGTATGTCTCTAGATAACTTGGCATAAATGACATTTTAGTGCTTTGTGTTTCCATTATTAAGCGAATTGTGACATTTTGAGAGTAAATATATTGGACCTTTTTAACTTCATTAGGATTGATGACTGTTGTATCATTTGCAGGGTGAGGAGCTGCTCAGTTTGACCTGCATTTATAGTGAGGCCTGGAGCGGAGAATGGAGTGAAGAATAGTGGAAGGCCTGCATGACTGCTGGGGGTTGGGAGCAGGTAGTGGAAGGGTTAAGAGTTAACAAGGAATGGGGGGATACAGGGGGAGGGATAAGAGGGGTGAAAAAGGGGGTTAGTTGGAAGAGGAGAGTCTTTTTTCACCATGACGGAGTAAGGACAGAAAAGTTTCCCTCCCACCCTCCCTGTTGAGGCGGGGGAAAAATAGTAATAGAGAGGTTTTCAGTTGGTGGTGAGGTCCTCGAGGGAAGGTGTTGTATTGGATGGTTTTCAGTGGGGGTGAGGGTCTCATCTGAGGAATGAGACCCTTGGTAAGGTTGATGTTGGGAGTTGATTACAATTGCTGGTGTAGGGCTGCGAGTTCTGCTGGTATCGTTCCTGAGCTTGAGACCCTTTAGGTGTCGGAGTTACAATTAGTGGGACCTTCCAGGACCAGTAACCAGGGGTGTGTTTAAGATTTTTAGGTAAAGATGTTTTATTAATGTATTTATTTCAGTTATTTAAGGTTATTTGATATTTGTTAATTTTTTGTTGGAATATTTAATTCTATACTGTTATCTATGGTTAATTTTATAGTTATTTATAAAAGAGTTTTTAGTGTTATTTAAGTATTTGTTATTAAACCGCCCATTGGGCCATTTAACCAAGTTAAGGTGTCAATATGTGTTTTGGGGGGGAGAGTAAAAGGGAGAGGGTGGGGGTGGGCACCGTATGCGGGAACTCAGCCCTATCATAGTCACATATATACTCGAATATAAACCAACCTGAATCTAAACTAAGGTACTTAGGCTACGTACACATGTGCAATATTTGTTGTTAGAAAACGAACGATTAACTACTGATCAACGTTTATTCATGATTATTTTGAACGATTGTATTGTGCACAGTTCTGTACATACTGAAACAATACGATCATTCAAATATAGTCCACCAATATAGTACACACTAGATACAATAATTTGAATGATGCAGGAAGTGATGTATAAAAGGGAAAATGTATCATAGAACAATCCACGATCACCGAATGACCGCACACACAACAAATAGTGAACAAATCCGATCCACCGGGACAGTCGTTCGTTTCATTGGCCTCATTGGCCAGTCGTTGTTCACTTTTTTTGTCAACAATTATCAGACGATCGGTCCTTAGTTGTTTGTTTCCAACGATAAGTATTACACATGTGTACGTAGCCCTACTTGTACATGCAAAAACAGGAAAACTACACTGACTTCATATTCATAATAGTTAATGTGATGTTATCAACTTCCACTAATATATAAATGGGACATACAAAGTCCTTATACATAGAAAGTTTATGTTTGGGAAAAAGTACAGGTTTATCAGCTACTCATCTTAAGTGGTATTACCATATTTTTCGTCGTATAAGACGCTCCGGAATATAAGACGCACCCAATTTTAAAGGAGGAAAATATAGAAAAAAAAGATTCTGAACCAAATACTG
>NC_092867.1:43938133-43968826 GCF_032062135.1 Pyxicephalus adspersus
TACACATGTGCAATATTTGTTGTTAGAAAACGAACGATTAACTACTGATCAACGTTTATTCATGATTATTTTGAACGATTGTATTGTGCACAATTCTGTACATACTGAAACAATACGATCATTCAAATATAGTCCACCAATATAGTACACACTAGATACGATAATTTGAATGATGCAGGAAGTGATGTATAAAAGGGAAAATGTATCATAGAACAATCCACGATCACCGAATGGCCGTACACACAACAGATAGCGAACGAATCCAATGCACCGGGACAGTTGTTCGTTTCATTGGCCTCATTGGCCAGTCGTTGTTCACTTTTTTGTCAACAATTACCAGACGATCGGTCCTTAGTTGTTTGTTTCGAACGATAAGTATTGCACATGTGTATATAGCCTTACTTGTACATGCAAAAACAGGAAAACTACACTGACTTCATATTCATAATAGTTAATGTGATGTTATCAAATTCCACTAATATATAAATGGGACATACAAAGTCCTTATACATAGAAAGTATATGTTGGGAAAAAGTACAAGTTTATCAGCTACTCATCCTAAGTGGTATTAGATGAAGCATATGCAGAACTATTCAGTGGTGTCTAGGGATATTTGGTGAAATTGATTTTGCCTTTAGCATAATGTATATTGTTTTTAGGTAAAATTTTGACAGAATGGATTGGGGTCAATGAAAGGACATTCTGCTCACCCCTATGGATCTAGTGAGAGATCAAACCAACCAGATGATGATGATAACAATGAACATGGATTAAACTGCAGACAGTATCAAGAAGTCTAAAATCAAATTGATAAAGTCAAAACAAAAATTCAGAGGTATAGAAGCAGTAGGGTTAGACAAAGAAGTCCAAAAATACAGAAAACTATTGTTGTAATGGGCTACAAGACTTTAGACCAATGTTACTCAACTAGAGTTCCTCCAGAAATTGCTAGGGGTTCCTTGAGCAATGAGCAATTTGTTTTTGGCTATCTGTAAGGATGTCATTCTTCCCAATTATACCAGCAATACAGGAGGCATTCTTCCCACTGAACACCACAGTAATGTACCTAAGCTGTGGATATAGTGATTATTGAAGGGATTCCTTGAAAACCTTTTCAAAGGTTCCCCTATGTTATAAAGTTGGAGAAACACTGCTCTAGGCCTCTAAAAGCACATCATCCACTCAAAGGATGTAGATGAACCAAACTACAGGTTATGCTGTTAGCCAGTGTAGACAGACAAAAGGACCCCAAATAGCCTTTAATTTATATATATAATATAGCAAAAAAAAAAAAAAAAAGCCGGCATGCACGTAAAAAATATAAAAAGCCCCTCTTTGTCTTTTGTATATTTAAATATAGACTAAAGTTTTTGCCAAATGGTGGCCAAGTGTCCACCTCCCTGAATGTTACCCCTAAAAGCTTTTAGCCACAATTGTTCAAAAAGTCAATCAACTGGGTTCTACGTTCTCAAAAGCCACCACTTAGGAAAGCAAGCCATGGCAGAAAAGGTTGGAGATGGTCTACTGACTTATTTGTCCTGAATGTTGTGAAGTTATACTTGTAATACAAATGTTCGAAATGATAAAGACAAGATAGAAATTAACTAGTCTAGAAATACTATGGCTTTTAGCATTAGGGTGAGTTTTACTAATTTAGTGTGGTTGGGCCACCTAGTGGTGAAATGGTATTTAACTGTCTATTTCTTCCCATGATTGATTTGAGTGTATAGTATGTGTAGCAGAACAAATATACTACATAATTTAGAGAACAAGAGTAACACATGTGATCTAAAACACTGCTCCTAATTAAATCAATATGACTACAATTACTTGCATAATGTATAAGTTTGCCAGGCTGTACTGACCATTGACCTCAGCAAAAACCCAGTGGGGCTGTAAACATGATTGAAATAATAAAAACCAATAATTACTTTATTGCTCTCTGATTTCCAAGAGTAACTGTATACATAATGTAAATAAATGCTAATTGGTACTGCATATGTGTGACCCTGCAATAGCAATAGCAATAGCCTTTTAGAACTGCTGTTATAGTTTACACAAGGCCAGAGCTAGAACGATGACCTTCAAATCACTGTTCGCAAAACTTTCTTTGCTTTTGTATTTTATACAATTATATTTTTTTTCTGAATCATTTACAGCTTTTTTACATCTGTTCTAGACAATCACCTATAAGGCTTCAAAAAGACCTTTAGTGCTAGTATTCTTATTAAACTCGAAGTAACATATATTTCACATGGTTTTTTATCCCTCCTTTACCTACACAGTATAAAAAGTTACACTTTTTCCTAAAATTGTCCATTACTGTGTGGATAATGGCCCGTATATTGAACATTTAGTCAAATGTGATTAGCAGTTTATCAAACATGTTTTGACATTCTGGCATTCATCCCTTTAGGGCATTTCAGAAAACCATATGGACTGTATAGAAAAGCAGCACAGTTCAATCAAATAATCTTATTCATTGTCCTATGGATGGATTCACATAATTCAGTGTAACTGGGCCCCTAGTCATACCACAGCAATTTCCCATAAAATATCAATTACATAAGTAACTAAGACCCATGGGACCTGATTTAATAATGCTCCCCAAGGCTGGAGAAGATACACTTTCATAAGTGAAGCTTGGTGATCCAGCGAACCTTGAATGGATTTCTTTAGTCATTTGCAATTTGCTAGCAAATGTTTTGAATCCTGGACCAGATCCATTCCAGGTTTGCTGGATCACCCAGCTTCACCAATGAAAGTGTATCCTGTCCAGCCATAGAGAGCTTTAAAAAATCAGACCCATGATGCCTGTTTTCTCCACATACTGATCAATAGCTTAAAAGTGCATACACATTGTATATAAAATCACAACAGTCACAGTAATTATTTGAACAGAGACATATTTATTAAATCCCTAGAACCATGTGTTTCTTATGGGAAAGAAGCCTATTAGGATGTAAAAGCCTGGATAGGAAACCAAGTTTAATGAGGTACATCACCTTGTTTCACTGGCTGTGTAATTAGGGGAATTATGTATGAATCACACGCCCGCTGCACTTACAAATGGAGCAAGAGAAAAATACATACATTTTGCTATCTCTCCCTGTGCTGAATTCAAATGGGGGCACAAGTCCTTGACTGCACATTAAAGCAAATACTGAAAACATGACAAATACTCTACTGAAAAGGTCTGTTGACGCTTTAGGATCATTATGCTACTCCACCTGAACTGATTATTATTAATCTGACCTTTGTGACTACTCTTGACATTTTTTTTAAATTGGCATTTTCTGTAGCTACTCAAGAGATCTTGATAAGAAAGGGACCGGCCTCTGGTGGTGAGGTGGTTAAGGTGAAGCTGCTGAGTTCTCTCTATTGTTCAGGGTAATTGAAATGAAGCTGCCAAGCTAATCTAGCACAACTTGGTCAATATCTAATTACCTTTCATACTGTCCCTTTGTTCTTAGTCATGAACACAGAATTCCTCATTAGTGACTGTACATAAGTGGATGAGCACTTAATAAAAACAAGATCTTTATAGCAAGCTAGGTATCACAGACACAATCTATTGCACATAGGTTGATGTGAACCTGTGGCGTGGAACCCCTTGATAGTGTACCCCAAAAATGACAACATTTCTGAGCTTGTTTTCCAGCATAGTGCAGGTGTGACCTGTTATTTCAACTTTATTATCTGTTTTTTATAATGAATATAATCTGAAATGTGCCACTACAGTTCTTCGATAATGCAAAGTGTCATCGGGATGTAATGTCAGATGTAGAAGTTGTCTTCTACAGGGCCCAGAGAATACTGAAAGAGGTTCCCTGTTATGCAAACATTGACTTCAGTTTGGCTCTCCTTCTGTTTTCCATTATTGGTCCATACATTTTGTTGGGGACTCCCAAACCAGTAGGGGGACCAGAAGGCCAGAGCGGCAGACCATGTCTCCCATACGGATTGTAGGCTCAGGGCGGTGGGCAGGTTCTGGCATTATGACGTCACTCAGGGGGAATTTTCTTTCCCTTTGAGTGACACACCGCTCCCTGCGCATGCTCAGTTCAGAGTCCGGGCATTTAGTGGGCCGTGAGCTCAAAAAGGTTTGGGACCACTGTTCCAGAAGATAGTTGAAGATGGATGCAAACACAGATTGGGTATATTAAATATAAAAATCCTAAATGTAATAGAAAGGTCAACTAAGTTGTAATATCTGATGACCAGTAATGGTAGTGTTGTAGCAAATAACTGCAGTCTTTATGTATGTCCTGTTTTAGAGTCAAAGTTTGTAGATTTCTGTGACCCATCAACTGAAGGCTTTTCTATCCATAGAAATCTATAAAACAACTTTAGGGTTTTCTAACATTTTAAACAGTTTTGGACCTTATATTTTATATAAACTGTAGAACATAAGGCTGATATGTACATATGCAATTTCTAGGACAATATATTGCCAGCTTGCAGCTCAGTATACTCATTTAGCACCATGAGCAGAGCATAAAACTGATGTACTAAAAGTAACTCAAAGCAAGATCACAAAACTGAAAAATCATTGATTTGACCACCACAGACTGAAAGAAAATCCACTTCCACAAAACTGAACAAATTATTCATAATAATAAATAATAAATAGATAATAAATAAATAGATAATAAAGCAAAAACTTTAACATTTGCAAAATCCATAGAAATCAGAGTTTATTTCATTTGTTACTCTGAACCTTGAACCTGAACTGAAAAACCTAGTTCACCTCTGTGGGCTCAGTAGGGGGAAAAATTAAATTTAGGTGGGAGGTTATGGAACACCCAGCCTATAGTCTGGATTTAGTGCCATTTCCATCTTTTTAGACTGCTCAAAGAAGTTTTAAGAGGAAGAGAATCTTCCTGTGATGATGACGTGAGCAGCAGTGCACCAGTGGCTACGCCCCTAAACAAAAATATTTTTTGCTGATAGCATTAAAAAAATGGTATGACGCTGGGAAAAATTCATTGCAAAGGAAGGTGACTATGTAAAAGAGTGACATAATTTGTTTTTGAAATTCTTAATCAAAAGAGTTAAGAACCCTTATAATATTGCATGAACATTTCCCTTCCAGTGCACACTGTAAGCTGTCGTATTTGTCAGCTGTCATTTTCCTGCTGTACCACTTGTACAATCTACACGAACAGTTACATAGAATAGAAGTAGGATTTAGTATTGATTTATAAGAATTTCTGGCTGCAGAGTAATTGATAGAAGATAGGGTACATTGGTTAGGGGTGGGAATTGTTACAGATGCAGGGTAGAGTAGGGACATCGGGTCTGGAAGAAGGGAACCAGAGCATTGGATAGTAGGCCAAAAATCTGTCATCGGCCAGAAAAGTGTTCGAAGTAAAAGAACCCTTGGGCACCATAGCTTTGCAAAAGAGCGAAGATCTGCAACAAGAGCCCTATTTTTTTTATTATGTGACAGGGTTGCCTTAGGTAAATAAATAGAAAGAGAATGTGCAATTTACTGCCCCTCATAGCAACCAAAACACAGTCATCTTTTATTTTTCCAACGGTGATAAACTTATAAGAGGAAATATTTGATTTATTGCTGGGAATTGTTGCTCTTTATGTCTCATTAAAGGTTTTGGGGCCATTTTATCAGAGTAAATTTGCCCAAAGGTTTACTTCTCACTTATCCAAGGTCATTCTGCTTTTGTCTTACTTGGATAACTAGAAGGAATGGCAGAATAAAAGAATGGCTCTAAAGAAGATGGATTGTCGAAGAAATTTAAGTGAAAGTCTAAATAGCCAAAAAGGAACCATAAATAAAGACAACTACCAATAGGTGGAAAAATAAAAGAAGGACAAAACTACAATCACACCCCTGGTACTAGTTCACCTTTTGTTTAAAAAAAAATACCAATTGTCAAAATACACATGCAACCTCTACAGTCTTGTCACAAAACACAAAGTTCACCTATTGCATTTTTTAAAAAGACCGTATATCTTACACACGTAAATGACTAATTGCTGTGTAGAGTTACTAGGACACATCATAAAGCTCAACTAAACTACTAAAAAAGAAAGCATTTTGAGCAACTTTTGTTTGTTAAAAGTTAAAGGTGACTGTGAGTCCCCTCTACCAAAAAAACTTTGTGTTCCCTGCTTAGTAGGCTTGATGTTCTTTGTGCTTTGTCTCTGTGCCATATTCAACCCAAACATTGATAGTTTGGCCCAAAATAAATGTTAAACGCCGTCAATGTTCAGAGACTGGATTCAGCACAGAGCCTATGGACGTATGGAATACCTGTCAATAACAGGTGTAATACAGCTCAGCCAGTCTGGTAGTGTCATCTTCCTTGAATACAACAGTTATTGCTTTTATGTCAAGACAATGAAATGTATGAACATGTTCTTTATTTTCTCTTTTATAGAGAAGCCTTACACGTTATCCAGGGTACAAATTGAACCAATCAATGTGCAGAAACAAAAGCTATATTATACCTGTCAGAGATAGATATAGTACAACTTTACCAATCCAGCCATTGGACTATGACCATAATATTTTTCTAGCCAGATTGGCTGAGCCATATACTTTATTGTGTTGGCCAAATTGGCCTCTGTCATTGAACTCAATTGGATTTGAATTCAGCTATCAAATCAACTGAACATTGGAGTCAGTTTAGGGTTGCTGTTGGTGAACAGAACAGGGGCAAAGTTGACCAACGCTACCCCTTCCAATACAGACTGCTCTGGCTTCCAGCTCACAAGTCTGATACAACATGTTTGAACACAAAGATATAAACAATAAATTGCCATAGTATAGTCAGATATTTCAAATTTAGTATAAAATAGAATATAGAATAAAATAGAATTAAATAAAATAGAATACATATGGAATAAAATAGAATAAAAAGAAGAATCTGCATGTAGAACATGTGGCAATTTACAGCTGTTTTACCATGCTGAGAAAACAATTTTTTATTAACGTGCCAGTTTACCGGACTATGTAATGTGCTGTTATAGATGATGTGCTTTTTATTCCAACATACTATATTATTTATACATGTGATATGTGTTTACACCTCCTAGGAAAACTAAAATACCAAAGAACAAGTCCAGTCAAAAAGCAAAAAACATTACTTAGGCAGGAAATGCTATGCAGGTAACAGTGACACTATGTCAAGAGTGGTCTTACAGCAGGAGGCATGTATTTTTAAAGTGAGAAAACTTGGACTGTGTTTCCATGGAATAGGCTTACACATGTTGATATACTTTTAATATGAGTTATTGTAGTAGCACCAACAGTATGTGTAAGTAAACTTAACTATGACTTTACCTAACTAATAACTAGTTTGTCTAGTGGTTTAACATGTGTAAGGATATATAAGGTTATGTCACGCACGGAGAAACAGGGCCACTAGGGGGCGCTACGGCTTGCACGGTGGTGATGTGAGCCCTAAGAAGGGACAAGGCGCAAAGTCTGAGCAGTAACCAGGTCTTCTCCAGAGCCAGGGCTGTGGAGTCAGTGGATAAATCCTTCGACTCCGACTCTCTGACTCCTAAGTTTCTGGTACCCCCGACTCCAACTCCTCTGTATTTACAGGGTTTCTCATTTTATCTTCACATTTTTGCTTTCAAACTTCACACTTTTGCAACCAAACTGCACAAAAAATTTTAGACCCCCTAATTAATCATAAATCAATACATTTATTATAAAATTTAATATAACACAATATTTTTACCACCAAAGTTTTTCTCAAGAAACATTAACAAAAATATATAAAAATCAATTTATGATTTGTCAATTATTATGTTTTTTACTTCATATAATTTTAAAATAAATATCTTTATTTCAGGGATTTTTACTAAGTTTTAAGATACCAATATTATTCATCTTTTTATCTTTAAATTATTAGCTTTATATTTAGTATTGCACTTACCCTTATGGCATGAGAATTAGGTAATGAAGAACATCAAAGAGTGGTAGACAGTTATCAGAATGTGATGCCTCCCAGATAGCAATGGTTTTGGGTTGTAATCGTACAAACATAACCAAAATTATTAAGACCTATGAATCTTCCGGTAGAGTGGAAAAATTACCAAGAGGAGGTCTGAGAAATTCAAAGTTGAATGAAGCCCATAAGGAGGAGTTACGCAAGTTAACGTCCAAAGATTGCGGAAAAAGGCTCAGGGAAATGAAGGATCAATTATTTGCCAAATTTGGAATTAATGTATCTATTTCAACAATTGATAAATTCCAATGGTCATTAAAACGAAATTCTTTAATTCCTGCATTCCTGATTCCCAGTCTCTTCAAGAAAGGTTTAGCTATGCTAACAAAATCCTTGATCTCATTGCTAAGGAAGATGGAAAAAACATCTATTTTCTTGATGAAGTAGGTTTTAACATCTCATTGAGAACCAAAAGGGGAAGATCTCATAAAACATGTTGTGGCTGGAGTGTGTTCTGGAAATTATTCAATTTGTTGTGAGGAATAAAAATGGGACCCTCTACTTTAAGTCAAAAGCACACGCATTTAATCAAGAAGCATTCCTCAATTTTATTGATGAGGTTTTGAATGTTTTTAGTGAAAACAGTGTTTAGTATGCCATCCTAATTATGGGTAATGTCCACTTTCATAAAACTAGCCAGGTAAAGAGCTTGGTTGAAAGTAAGGTACAACAACTCTTGTTTTTACCACCATACTCTCCATTTCTTAATCCTGTTGGGAACATGTTCTCTAAATGGAAAGAAGTAGTAAGAAGAAATATGTTGAAGAGTAGTACGCTTAGATGCTTCTTCAACAATGTTATCCAAAATGTCACTATTCTCTTTGCTTTCACTTTCTCCAATTCTTGCAGACTTGTCTTCGTTTAATATCTGTCTGTCACTTTCTTCATCTACTTTATTCATTTTCCCAATAGTACTTAACATATTAGAAGCATTTTCTGTCACAATACATAGGATCGGTTCTTTTTTAATTTCAACATTTTCTAGAACATCTTCCACTAACTTCTGAAGATAATCACTGGTGTGATGTGCCTTGGTGTCTTTTATTCCCAAGGTTCGCGTTGCTTTATATTTTCATCAACAAATCCAACACTAAGAGCAAAATATTTGACTCTGTGATGTGTGCATGCATCTATTTTTATGAAGACAAAATGTCTTTTTCCGTAGTTCTTCCTTTTTACATTTGGCCTCTTCAATTATCCAGTATATACTATATACCCCACACAGAGCCCTACATTTTACTCGGAAACATTCCCACAATATGCACTATACACAAACATTTATACATTCATGCACCATACACACAAACATACACATAGTTTTATCCAGAAACACGCACACAGCTTAATTTACCTAACTTCCTAGTATTAGGTGGTGCGCAAAATAAGGTCAGCTCTGGATGGGAGCATAGATGGAAAGTGCAGACAGGAAAACTGAAACACACATCAGGCCATAGCACTCACCTACACCTATATCATTACACTTGTTTACACTCAAATGGACTTGTGAAACACATTATATCTGAAATAAAATGAAAACACTTTTTGTAATGTACATAATCCAGATTACAATAATGTGAATGTCAGGTTGTATAATAGCTCAGCTGAACTTCACACTAGTATAAATACATCTCTGCACTGGGCTTTATTCCTACATCAGAGAAGTACCTATTTATGACTATTGTTTGTGAAATAGGACATTTGAACTTTGCTGTATTTTTTTTAATTAAAATTTAAATTCCAGCTCCAGGTTCCCTAATTTGTCATTGACTCCTCGACTCCCACTCCAACTCCGACTCCACAGCCCTGTCCAGAGCCTCTGATGGTGAGGATGTTGTGCCGCTGGTCACTGCCAGGTTGTGGTCTTTGGGTACACCGAGGTGGGCAAAACGGGGTACCAAATGACAAAGCAGAAGGATAGTCGAGGAAGGCCAGGTTCGAGGCAAGCAGCAAGCAAGAGAGGTCAGGTCACACGCCAGGGGTAAATTGCCAGGGATCCAGAAGACCGACGCTATTGACACAGTGGCCACTGTGGGTGCAGGGAACACAGGAGACTCTGGAGGCAACGGGAGGCACAGATGACTCAGAGATATCCACAGACAGACAGGAGGGGGGTTAATACAGGAGCTGGACAGAGGAAACACTGAATTAGCCAACAGGTGTAAAGGAACTAGCACACAGAACTAGGGGCTGGGCACAATGGAGACACGTTGCAGTGTGTGAGCTAGCTAAATAGCCAGGGCTGGTCAAGAGGCTATTTTGTGATTGGCCAGCAGATTAGACGGAATTGATAAAGCTTGAAAACAGAGGCACGCCCAGCGTCAGAACTGCCCGTATGCGCAGGAGAGAGGCGTCTGCACTTTAGTGAGGAAGAGGTAAGTGTGACAGATTATACACTCAATAAAAAGCTGAAGAGAAACTTTTACAAAAATATATATAGCATATATATATATATATATATATATATATTATATACATGTTGTAATTGTTTTTTACAACTACAGTATCAAACAGAAGTACACTGCCATCTTCAGGCTGTAGTGGCATCTGCAATTGGAAAGCCTGTTGATGTTAGTTTTCTTCAGACAGCTGCTATCATCAGTTATTGTTCTGTTGTCATATGAAGACATAATGTGGTATAATCCTACTAATGGGATCAACAAATACATTTTAGTAACATCTCTGCTTCTTAAGTAAAATCCTAAAAATAGTTTGTCAGAAGTGTGAATACAGTTTGTGACCGTTGAAAATCTCAGAAATTGTGAGTACCGGTGCCCACATGGTTTATGATAAAGAGAAATTAGGCATAAATTTAGCACTGGCATAAAAAGTGGAAGAGAAAGTATACCATGGTCTTTTTTAGACTAGTATAATTTATCTTCAATGAGATAAAACATCCACATTATACCTCATAGTGATAGTCCTTTTTTTTAGCCTATCTGGGTGAGATTTAGGGAAATTTGTGATGAGCAGTTTTTAGTATGGAAATATATGTCCACGCTATTAATTAAAATGTGAATTTGATTTCTTATTTCAGATCTATTGATATGTCAATGTTGATTATAGGTCCCCTTTAATCTGTATAGATTCTGGTGCTGTTTCGGAAGGATCATAGTATTTTCCCCCCGGGATAACTAATGCCTGTCAGCTTCCGATATGTTTTATTGACAGGGTTTAGTTAAAATCACCATTAAACCACACCAAGGGTAATACATCAAACATTCCCAACAGCTACCAACAGAAGATTCATGAGGGGAAAAACCCAATGAAAGCAGCAGACACTGTACACTTAAATAAATTTGACAATCTTTTCTTTCCTCCAGGTTTCCTTCTAAGAGATTTTGATAAATGAGACCTATTAGTATTCTGGTACCCTTATATCACACATATTGCAGACATTGCTAAGCAATCTGCCTGTTGTTCTCTTGGCTCTGGAATGGTCTTAGCTGACACAAGATTCTTCTGCAATGTTTTATAGACTTTTTTTTCACACATTTTAGCTTTCTAATTTATTCTTAGCTAGATTAATTAGCAAAGTCATCATATTGTGTGGAGTGTGACTGTCTCCAACAACAGTGCATATTAATGTAAAGGGTGGAGATGGAACACTGCCTGAGTAGACACAGGCACATAATATATAGCTGCTAAAAATATGTAATATATTAAATGCAATAGTAACTTTAAACAATTGCTTCTCCTACTTTATAATATAATACACACGTAATAATTTTTCCAGAAAATCCACAAATCTAATCCTTGGTAACGTCTGCACCTAATCCAATATATGTTTTCAAAGTAGGCATTACTTACTAAATCTATACATATATGGTACAAACAATCCAAATGAAGCAATTGTACAAAAATTAGTTACCCTATATTAAGTAATGAAGGGTTTTCATTATTAGACCTCAAAAAGTGTAAAATCACCTTAAAAAATGTGACTTATGCCCGAACGTTGATTACTGGTCAGTAGGAAATAATGGAATAATTTACCATAAACATTATGGACAGCATGTACTGTACATCCCAAATGGGAAAACACAAGTATGCATTATGTGAAAGAAAAGATATATATAAATATGTGGAATGTGTCACTCATGTATCTTTGATAATAGCCTTTACTTGTGTATGTATAGTCACTTGTGAGTTGCTAAATTCTTCTCCCTATAATGCTATAGTTTTTAGGTCTTGTTTCTTGTGTTTCCATAATCCTAGAGACTTTGATGTGAATATTTTTAAGCAACTGTTTGTTATTTTTAAAAGTGTTTTCTTGTTCTAACATTTTATATTAGCTATTGTCAAATTAAAATGCATGGGGTGGGGTGGGGGGATTGCAATGTCCAAAGCAGGGGTCCCCAAGCCCTGATCTGATCCATTTGACAGCTGCGCCGTGAGAGCACAAAGACCAGCAGTGGACGCGGCTCTGACCTGTGCACCCACCAGCGAGTCAGGCTTGGGGGGACGCACTGACCACAGCCGCAGACTATGTCTCCTGTATGCATCGCAGGCTCAGGGCGGTGGGCGGATTGTGGCCACCTCTGGCATCATGATGTCACTCTGGGGGAACTTTCTGCCTCTTTGAGTGACATGGGGCTCCCTGCGCATGCGCGGTGTGGAGTCTGTAGATTTAGTTGTCTGCGAGCTCCAAAAGTTTGGGGACAACTAGCCTAAATTATCCAGTTGTACAAATGACAGTGTGGACAGAGAGGAATGAGTCCTGATTTCCAACAGAATTTATCTCTAATAGTAGGATGGGACCATATTTGTGCAGTGAAGTGAACTGTAGAAGCAGATATATGCAGAGTGAACTGAGGGTAGAAATATTTGAGTAATAGTAGTTAGCCAAAGCATACAAACAATGGATAGATTTAGTGGGAAGGAGATATGCATAGCAAGGAGAAGGTAATTAGAATAGAGAGAGGAGCAGATTGTGATGTAGAAATATGGTCATGTAGAATGAACAGAAGCCAGAATGAACAGATACCAATTAAACTAGCCTAGATAAAGCATAGTTGTTAACAGACAATATGGTTTAGATAGGGGAGAGATGACACCACAACAGTGTGTCAAAAAGCTTGACGTGTTCTATGTTTTTTCAATCACTCTGTTTGCATGCATCTTTTGTAGATTTGTTTGCCTTTTAGGGGTTTGTAATTTGCACTGTTTTTATCAGCGTCAGACATATTTGTAAAGAGTCTATGGTTAAAACACCAACACATATTATTAGAAAAGGTTCATAAACCATTATCATACTTTAGAATATATTGGAATTATAGTTTCTCAGATAGCCCAGTATCCTTGGACAAGGACAACAAACATTTCTGGGAACCAGTTCCTACAAAGTTTGCCATGGAGCTGTGAATATATTATTATATTTTATTATAGTCAGTTATAGCTCATCTCAGCAATGTTAACTTCAGCTGTTTTATGTAACCACACAACATATGGGCTAATATATTCCATCATCTGAATTGCAAAGACAGACAATGTATCATCCATCTTGGCCCCTTTGAACCCTGTTTGCTAAGGTAAAGTGGAGGTTTGTCATTGTATATTGTACTGGCTACTTCTCAATGCCATTGAAGCTGATCTGAAGAGACAGAAAGAAAAACAACTAACCTAAGTACATAAACTTTTTATTTCTAAGAAGTTCTAAACTTCTACTTCTCCCATATCTCCATTGTCATCTTTTTTCTACAATAAAGATTATATGAATTTTTATTTAACTATGAGTCATTAAGCTTTTGTTTGTGCCAACATATCTAAAATGTTAACATTAATGTGTATATTCATTTGTACTTTGTAACAGTTGTCGTATTTTTCATGTTGGCTTGTTAATGTATTTTACACTATACAATTTAATGATATTTTAAATGCATATTACAGTGTATACTATGCAGTGAATATTTATAAACTACTTATAAAGTGCCAGCACTGTCAAGTCTATCATAGAAAGTGGTACAAACAAGGTTTGAAGCATATAACATTGTCAATGACAAGTATGTATAGTTCCATAACATAGACAGCAATGCCAAGATATATTAGGAAAGAAGGCCCGACCTTATGAACCTACAGTCTTATGGGACATAAAATGGAAATAAGAGGTAAGCAGTGAATAGCCTGTGTATAGAGTAACAGCATTTTGTATGTCTATTCAGATTGCAAAGAAGAAAGTGCTGTTGTATAATATAGCGGGAAACGCTCCCTAACGTGTACGTTAGCAAGCGGCTCCTGGCAGCCTTCCCATTACTGAAAGTTACAACAGCAGTAAAAGCAAAAAAGATAAAATGCAGAGTGAATGTGAGCATATATTCACAAAATCGAAGGAACATAAAACTTCGCCTTAAACCCATAATAGCGATAAACTGAACCTCATTTTTAGTACACTAGTAACATTACCAAATCGTACTCCAAATCTTGAGAGGTCAGCATTTTCTTAGGTTAACACTGAAGAAACACAGTTATAGTATGTTGTATATTGTATAATTTATTATAAATTACATTACCTAGACAGCTCACATGCCAGGATACAGGCTGCTTTTTTTGGAATATTTTGCATAAAGTAGACTTTTAGATTGTTCTTATTCACAATACAAATTCTCAGCAAATGATGTGGAGCACCTGAAAGGGTGTGTAACACAGAGTTACATAGTATGTAAGGTACTGAGGGCAGAGTTTAGATGTAAGCAAAACCAAGAGCATGGGTATGGTGTATTTAATATACATAGTGCACGGGTTAGACATTCACAACATACATAATGCAGGGGGTCATTTATATGTAACCTACTGCATGCAATAGTCAGGAATATGTAAAATACATAATGCAAGTGTCAGAAGTGTATGCAGCCCAGTGCACACCATGATACATTTCTTTACCACTCATTTAATATTGAAACACAGCAATACCCTCATGCACATATATTTAATAATAGTAGTAATAAAGAGAAGCACTAGGTTCCCCTGCTGGCTGTTTACAATTTCTGTTCTGGGTATGGTTTTACTGGCAATCCACAAGAGTAGGGTGGGTAGGATTTCCAATTTCGGGTCCCACAGGCCTATTCGGCACCCCTGGTGCTAAGCAGAAGTGGCTGTGTGAGTGAATATTTCTGTCTTTTTGCTTGTACAAAGTCAGAGCTACTTTGACTATGAATTGAAGATGATGAAGGGAAGGCTGCCAGGAGGCTATACATTTAGTTTAAAGACTGTTACTTGGCTGGCACCACCCCAGCGAGGGAACACCAGTTTGTTTGCCATTTTCTGTTTACTAAGTATGGGCAGGAGCCATAAAGAGAAGCTGCCTGGAGTTTCCACCCTGCAATTTGATGCTTATTCCTCACAACACACACCACAGGCACATACTATTCACACACACAATGTATACACACATCCTGCAAACAAACACACAATTGCTTGCTTCTTGGCTAGCTGCCACCCACTTTGTTCCTAATGTCCCAGATGTAGGGGCAGTGTTGTATTGAGGAAGAGAGACATGACCAGATAAGAGTGCGGGGTGCCACAGTGGGTGTGTGAGAGATGAGTGCAAAGGTCCTGTAAGGGTTGTAATTATTCCTGTGGTGCTGGTCACAGAAATCGTCTCACGTTAGAAACATTTTGTATGTTCCTGTGGCCTGGCTTTGGGCATTCATATATTTAAATATTTTTAACAAGCACTAAAACCCTTGATAAACTAACCCTAACATCTGTAACTGCATGCGCTGCTATGAAAATATTGCTCCGAATTCAGAACAGACACATGACTTCAGCAGGCGGAGCACCCCCTACCTTTACACCTTCACCCCAATAACAACACCTGTAGGTATGATGCAAAACTGGCCGTTTATTACAAATTTATTAATAAAAAATTGAGTTTAAATCCATAGAGATAAATCAATAAAGAGAAATCTTTCCAAAGGTGAATCGTTTTGAAAATATTTGTGTGTGTGTAGGGAAGTAAGTGAAGGTTTATCCACACACACATGGATACCGACCCAGGTGGCCAACCTTGGACCAACAAATGAATAGAATCATATGAAATAAAAATGTAAAAAAACATAGACATTCTATCATTGTAATCTCCCTGCTGTCACATCAGCTGTGTCAAACCCACGCTTTCATTTGTTAAGGGGATCACCATGGAAACTGAAGCCTTGGGAACTACATGTAGATTAGTCAGAAGTATGACTCGGGCAGAACAATCCAGCCCAACCAACTCCCCCACCCACACACATAAACGCAAGTGTAAGGGATGATCCCTTGTAGAAAAAGCTTTCTAATCTTCATCTAGGAAAATGTGATGATTGTCAGGCTGCGTAGGAAGTTGCTCAATTACCTACAGAAAAGAAGTTTGGCAACTTTTTTCTTTATTTTTAGTTAGCTTTAAAAACAACTCAAGGCAGCAGAAAAACCAAGTCTTTGAAGGTTATCTAAGAAGCGTTCTAAATATTACTTTTATTAAAGTTTTTCCTATTGTAAATGTGCATCTGATGCTGTGTAGCCTCCCTGCACTTGGCTCATAGAGAAGATCATGTAAGTGAGGAATATACCAATCTGTATTCCAAAGACTTGTACGACCAAAGATCTATGGATATAAGACCTTCACCTATAGGCTTGTTGAAAATATTATTCCAAAACCTTGGACACTAATATGGAGTTTGCCCCTGCTTTCTGTCTGCAATGGCATTCCCCCTTCTAGGAAGGCTGTCAACAAAATTTTAAAGTGTCTGTAGGAATTGCCTGCCATTTGTGGGGTCAGGTACTAATGATGATTACAAGACCTGGCTTGGTGTTCCAGTTCATCCCAAGGGTTTTCGGTAAAGTTAAGACCAGGGTTGTTTGGTGGTCACTCTAGTTCCTCTACATCAAACTTGTGTCTGTTGAACTGACTTTTGACAAAGAAGCACAATCATGCTGGAACAAATGGGCACCCCAAACTGCTGCCATGCAGTTAGTTACGGGATTTTCTATATGGCATGGGCTGATGTTCCTAGGTCTCGGATTAGTTTGAGTGGATACAACAGGAATTAAAAATAAGCAATGTTAAAAAAAATAAGCAAGGAAATAAAAATAAGCAGTTTTTTGAGTTTTTTCCAAAATGACCACTGAGCAGGGCCTGCATTTGTGTCTGTTTTGATTCTTGGAGGCTACTGCCTAAGCCTTGGCATCAAATGTGAATAGCAATGTGTCTGAGCTGAATACATTTGTTTTCCGCTATGACATTTGAAAAAATCATAGCATTTGAAAAAGTAAAAAATCCCCCACAGTGACTTCAGCTACACAGACAGGTGCAGGCATCAAAAAGATGAAAAAAAAAATATGCTGAATCTTCTTTATTTTTGGTATTGTATGAAATATGAAAATTTACCATGAGCTAATACAAGCAGGATAGATTAACCATTTCAAAAAAAAATATGCTGAATCTTCTTTATTTTTGGTATTGTATGAAATATGAAAATTTACCATGAGCTAATACAAGCAGGATAGATTAACCATTTCAAGCACTCTTTATTTATGCTTTGCAACTGCTAAGACACACAGGCACTGTATTGTTTTTATAAAAGGTCAGATGATTCATAGACTTGCATTATAAGGAGTAACTATGTAAAGTAATGAGATAATATGGCTACCAACAAGTACATTTAAAATTACAAAGCATGCATTAAAAAACAAGGTTTACTAAAACACCCACACACATGTACAGGAATTATTTACATCACAATAGTTTCTTACACTTATATCTAAAAAAAAACATCAATAGGATTTACCATTTTTCTAAAAGGAACTCAATACACCTATTTTAGTAAAATCCTTGTCGCTCTCTGTAATTTATAAAACAGGTGCAATATATTTTTCTCACTAAACCATCTCACCATATACACAAAAATGCATTCATACAGTATAGTTAAGTGTGTTCTTTAAAATGTTTTATTTGCTCAAGCTGCTAAAGTCTTCCTTCTACATGTACCAGTTCTATTGTTCCACTTGATTTAACAGAGCACCGCTGTTGTATAAACCAAGAGTGAAATGTTTAAAAGATAAAAAGTAGTGATGCATGATTTATAATGTTAATGGGGTTTTTCAGGGCACTTCTTTGCAGTGATTAGGTTTCACCCTTGGGCATCAAGTGGTATAAAGCCATTTATTATGCCTAGTTGCTCATACTTTGCCTACTGAACATATCATCTGGATAATCAAAGAGTATGCAAGGTGCAGAGTTGGGCATGAAGCTTGTTACAATGTAAAATGGTTATATAACCGAAGTGGTAAAAGCTGATACAATGGAAATTTTTAGAGAAATGCAAGCCCTGCATGTATATCCATTTATAAACTGTATTGGGGCTCATACAATTGGTCCAGTTATCTACTATTATCTTTATCAGCACATTTAACGTAATTCAAGTAATGAAGTGGTAAGTAGGAATGAGCGAAAATTTCCTTGAAGTTCGACAAAATTTCACAAAACCATCGGAAATCCAGGAAATCACTATAGGAGGATTACCACGGCTGCATCCATAATTGCAGTGATCTCTCACTGAGAGGAGGATTCTCATAGCTATATTCATAAAAGCAGCCGCAGTACTCCTCCTCCCAGAGTGAGTCATGTGGCTTACGTTTATGAATGAACAGGGTCATGGGAAAATTCAGCTCCAGTCCCGATTGCTGTTGCAGCCCTGTATTATGTGTTCCTGGATAGAGTTTCTCTTTCCAGGAACACAAGACTCCTGTGAGAAACTCTTATAAAGAACACATATAACTAGTAAAGGGCTGCAAGAGCAATCAGAGCTGACAGCTCCACTCCCCTGATTGGTCTTGTAGGTCCCAAAAATTCGGTCTTGCCTACATGTTTGGTAAGTGAGAATGGCCCAATTCGCCGCAAGACCGAACTTAATACATTAATTCCTAGTGGTAAGGTAGAACTACATTCAAAAATTACAATGTAAAAACAAATAGTTCATTGAAAAGGAAAAAAATACCAAATCACGTTTACTGCAATCCTTATTTTTAGACAAAAGTTCCATACAGTAAATGCCTGTAGATGTGATAGCCAGAATCATTAAACTAATTAAACTAATTTTTTCTGTGCCTAATTGGTTCTCACCCAGAGTTCCATTTATTTTGCTTTTGATCTCAATGAGGATGTTTTTGTCAGCACAAAAATTGATTGACAGCCTCCTATCAGCAGGTATTTTCCCCATTGCCTTAGAGATGCTTTGTTACCTATCAAACACATCACCCACAAAACAGACAAAACTAGCCAAATGTCCCAGAATACAAGTTGTATCATTCACTGGCTTTATTAATTTAACAGCCACTCTGACAGATATTGCATAAGCTTGAAAACTAAGGCTATAAAAAACACATGTGTATATTGGTTTTAACTAAAAAGACTTTTTGGCTGGTGGATGGTATTGATTTTATTATGCAACTTAGTGCCCCTAATGTAAGCATGGCACACTCCTCCTATACATTAGTGGGTAGTGTAAATACCCACCAATATAAGTGTAAGAGTAAATAGTATTGTTAGATCAGTGGTTCATGTACAATTTTATTAAAATTCTAGCAAACACATATCAATACAAATAAATAATATATACAGTGCTAGAAATAAGTGTGCACCCACTGAACAAATTATGAGCACCCATAAGTCCTGGAATGCAGCAGTAGATCTGCGAGCAAAGCTAACAAGCCTAATACAACTCCTAATGGTGCATCACAACAGTACTTTATATCTGAATTATTTTATGGCCCATGTTTTGTAAAGGCACATTTACCATTGGATGCAGTTCATTTGGAAACTGTTAAAGATAATTATGCATAAGTGAATGCAGCTTTCTGAAGCACTAGCTGTAAGCACACATTTTATATTTACAGCCACTTGTGCTGTAATTGGGACTTCGTCCTACACAAGATAATTATAGCTACTCTAGGGCACAAAAACTGCAGTTTTCTACAAAACTAAACCCTCTCACCTGACAAGTAGGAACAGTTTTCAGAAAATTTAGGGCAGCCCTCATATAGACCAGATGTTACACTCTGGGTTAAAACAACAATTGAAAAAAATCTTCTTATAGTGGGATCCAAATAGGTTGCAGTGATTCTTTTAACTAGTTAGTCTGCAGGGTACCTGAATTTGTACTAAGTTACTAAGGTTTACTATTGCCAGAGATGTGAATTCTAGCACACACCCTTTTTACCCATTACCACAGCTCATTAGACCTGTCAATTGACCTTGGCTGGACTCATACCGGTAATTTACTGACAGTCCATTTCACCTGCAGTTACTTTATTTCTTACTTGCATTTGACTTGCTTCAAATGGGCTTTGCTTCAAGTGGAGTGAACAAAGCCTGTCATTTCAGAAATGACAGGCTGAAATGACAGGCTTTGTTCACTCCACTTGAAGCAAAGCCCATTTGAAGCAAGTCAAATGCAAGTAAGAAATAAAGTAACTGCAGGTAAAATGGACTGTCAGTAAATTACCGGTATGAGTCTCAAACTGATGACCAACTGATTTCATGGACATAAGAACATAAGAACTTCAACACAAGCCCTTGCATGGCCACAGGTTTATGGGGATAGAACAAGAAATCTACCATTCTTTGCTTCAAATCCCTCCACAGTTCTTGTCCCACCTTTCTAGCCTGATACAAAAATACACCCTAGCCTCTTCCGTTACAAAGACATACTAATGACTTCCTCACTTATAACCTTGTCACATGCAGGGCTTTACTCGTAAGACTTTTCTAGAGCTGCCCTGACTCTCTGGACCTCTTCTTTGTCCTATTTGGCTTGCATTTATTTTCTGCTCATTTAAAAGAGCCCCTAAAACCCATATTTTCAAACTCTCCTACCCATCTTTCTCTGTCTATTAAACCCTCACTACCCACCCACCATTTCATATCTACCCTCCTATTGAGTACAGCTTTTCCCCACCTCTTCCCCACTTCTTCCCCACGCTCCTCTAGGGAGGGTCCTTTCCTCCTCTTTGTCATTGTTTGTATCTGTCTGTCATTTGTAACAACCTTTTAAAAGTACAACATGGTGTATATTGGTGCTTTTTAAATACAATTTAATCAAAATATTATTATTAATAAAGGCTGTAGGAGCTATTATTTTCCATTAATATATCCCAATTTTACCTTGTTTAGTAAGATTACCCCTCTTTTTTAACCAAATCCCTTTGTCCTTCTTTCATACTAGGTTGTCCCTCTTTAAGGCTTGATGTAAGGACCTTTAAAAATTATTATTTATCTAACAAATTTGTTATACTACACCAAATGTTTCTCCCAACCTATAAAACATTCCATTTGGTATTTTGAAAAGCCGATAGAAAAGGCAATGCTGGGTTTAACTAATTAATTTTGTAATTAATTAATTTTTGTATATTTTTTGTGGTCTAGGGGTGTGACAGAGGTGAACTCTTTTTGAAGTTATTGTTTTAAAGGTTGAATAGTGTATAGTCATTTTTTTGTTGTCATCTGTAGGAGCTCACTGTCATTTTGACAGCTGGCCCAACTCTCTGTATCAGGATCACTCACTACTACTGACTGATATAAGAAGGCCTTGCAGATTGCACAGGAAGAGCTTCACTCTTGTTGTCATCTGTGGCATTCCACTCACTGCTTGAATGTCAGTTTTGCTCTATGTATTCAGAGTGGCTGTCAGAAATCCTGAAGTATATTGAAGGACCAACTGTAATAATCACAGTGAGGCCCCCCAGTATACTCTTATCCTGTGTAATTTGTAGGGCTGTGTCCTTGGAAGCAGTTGGAGCAGGAGAAGCTCCCACCTTGGTGGTCTCTCTTACTGCAGCTCTTGAGATAAGAGATTTTCTTGCCTCCTGCTACTAAAAATGTTAAGGTAATACTGTAAACTAACATAAAACTGAGGGTAGATCGAGAGTGAGGAAGATACTGATTGTAAATGGAAAAAAACTGGGCATTAGGAGTGCATTGAAAATTGCCCCCTTTTTCTTCTCGGTTAAAATTTTGGCATGCACAGGAAAATGACTGTAACATCAAGTAGCTTTTAGTTGTATTATGGCACTGCTGAAAAAAGGTGACTGTGTTATTTAAAATCCATACCCATGCTATGCTATTTAAACTTTCTTACTGTGTTGTCAATGTGCAACAGAAAGAGTCCTAGGAACATTAAATGAACAGGAATGCTTAACAGCAGACAATTAGAAAGACATTAGAAATTATCTTATACATTAAAGATAAAGTGCTTTCTTGTAAAGCGTAACTAAACTGAAAAATAAAAAAATCACACTTAGCTTTCCGTGATTGGGTCCCACGCCGTCCTGGAATTCTTCTTCGTCCACATCAGAAGAGCCTCCTAGGATACGTGACATAGGTATCTTGGAGGGCTCTGCGCTCCTATTCAGTCTTGATCACTGCAGCGATCAAGACAGAAAGAATAGGTGCTTCACACTTAAAAAAAAAAAAGAAAAATATTTTTACTTAAAATACAATAGTTGTCTATCCTTTTTTGCAAAGTAAACATTTGAGTTTAGGTCCGCTTTAAGAAGTGTTTATTTATTTCTCAGTCATCCTAATCATCAAATTTCAACACTCCAACAACTCGGTGCATCATTATCAGGTCTTTACAGAAACATCATAGACAATTTCAAACACCTGAAAATAATAATTTCTCAATCGATCTATATCATGGGAGACATTTTACAAAAACAAATCAATCACAGGGCAGGTTATGAAAGGACAACAGTGAAAAAGAACTTTTCAACCTGAAATTAGAAACTGGCTTTATATAACAAATAAAACAATGTAAGATTGTAACACAGGGCAATATGAGATTTCATTTAACAAGAGCATGTTGATAAAGTACTGCAGTGGTATTTGTTCTAGTCCACTCTATAATGTGAATGGACTGTGCAGTTCTGTAGAATGTACACTGAGTTTGGCATTCACGACTCAATTTACATTTACAGTATAACTCTGTGCTAGAATAAATTAATTCCTATGCAGGTGTGTGGGAACTACGGCATTCCAGCCCGGACAATCAAGATGGGCTTCTGGACTGGGAAAAAGACTGGAGGCGTACCAAGGGAAGGGAGGTGCATTTACATCTGGCTTACCTCTCTGTATTCTTTAAATAGTCATCCCCCTTAAGAACTCAAAGATTCCAACTGTTTAATTCTGCTTTGCATACCCTTGGGCCATGGAGTTCAGTTTTACTGCACATTGAACTAGGAACAGAATCTACAGGCAACTGTGGGTGTGCAGCTGCTGACAGACAAATTTTGATTACGGAGATTATAATGTACTTGTACACACAGCCCAAACTTTCCTGTTCAGTTTGTAGTATTAGAAAGCATTAAAATCCTGGAAAAAATATTTTATTCTTTGTATGACCTATTATGGAGATTTCCCTTTACTTAATACAACAAAAAGTGGTAGGAAATCTGCAGTTACAGTTTGGGGAAATGTGGCAAAGCTGGCGGTGATGAATGCTGTGGGCAGTGCCACTTGCTTCCTCCAGAGTGCCAAGGCAGGGCAGGTCAAGGTAAATTCAGACATGCTTACACAGCTTTATTGCTGCAAGAACACCTGCAGCCATCATCTATCAGCCCTACTGAGGAAATGATATAACAGGAGGTATGATGGTATAATGAACAGGTGGGCTAAATAACTAATAAAAGAAACATACATTGTCAAATCAGACACATTCTAGACTCAATTGAACGGCGGTTGCTCTCTTTTACAGAACTCAATAATAAGGTGGAGCTCCCCCGCACATCTTTTTACGCATATCTGCAAATAAGACACTATATTTTGTCTCTCCAGCCTACTGCTGTCTTCCAACCCCTCACTTTAAAGCATAGGTAGCCCTAAAAGACTCTCAATACACCACAAATGGAAGGTGGTCATTTCTTCGGGTAGACTAATCCTATCCTTGATATGTCTGGTTTATTTATCTTAGTCTTTATATGTGTACCTACATTATTAAATTTGTCCTTAATTCAACAGAAACAGGTTTTATGTCCTGTAAAACTGAGGGAACCTAAGACTACTGTTACAATGGTTAGTACTCTTTCCTGTACACTCTGAATATATCAGACATTTTTGCAATTTTAACTAATGGCATGTTTTTCTTCATCATGGTCAGAGATAGTCCTTATGCCTACACTTAAGGATGGCATTAGCATAGTCAGAGGTCAGATTTGGTCTGAACAAGGTCCATCAGCCCAAAAGGGTCACCTCCATGCTCTCCAGACTTTAAGGACTGTATGGTACAAACTTCTAACAAACCTGTTAGCCAGCATTTGAAAAGCATTCCCAGTCGAGTTTATTCAAGTAATTGACAAGTTCATTGACCCTGGGATGCTTGACCACACACCTCAGGACCAAGCCAGAGATGCCAAAATAAAAGTCCTTTAAACTTCTGTCATACAGTTCAGTTATAATAAGAGGGCTTTGCAATTACTGATCATCTCTGAGCAGTGAGCTGCTAGGAAAACTGCTTTCTAAACCACTGCAAAGACGTCCATGTGAACATGCCGAAAACCCCCCAATAGAGGATGTTTTACATACCATGCTGGACATGCTGAACTTAATGTATGTTTAGAGTTTGAGAGCTCTAAATAGCTGATGTGTTTTAAAAGTACACTTCAACAAGTACCTCTACTCTATGGCAACACTACAAGGATCATGGAAGCCATTGCACAGCCATACAGTGGTACATGTAATACAACCATACTAACACCTCCAGGAACACTTCTTGGTCTAAAATATTTAGTTATAGGTTTTTTATGACCTATTATGGAGATTTCCCTTTACCTAATACAAAAAGAAGTGGTAGGAAATCTACAGTTACAGTTTGGGGGAGTGTGGCAAAGCTGGCAGTGATGAATGCTGTGGGTAGTGCCAATTTTATTATGCCAACCTCAGGGTAAGTATATTCAATAGGTATATTCAGCTGGGTTTTGCTAAAATATTTACCCAGAAAATGTAGTAGATACCAAGTTCCATTAGCAATACCCAGGGAAGCCATTGAACAACTTTCATACAGATGGTAGGAAGTCCTTCAGTTAATTCTTTGGAAGGTGTCAGGGAAGACATAGGTTTATCCTGAAAATCCCAGTTGCAAAGAGTGCCCTCTTGTCCTTTGTAATGATCTTAAAGTGAATAATGGGAGTTCTCTATATGGACTGTTTATATATTTATACAAGATGATCATATCCCCCCTTATACGTCTCTTCTCAAGGGGCTCAATTCATTTCTGCCAATCTCTCCTCATAGCTGAGCTCCTCCATTCCTTTTATTAGTTTAGTTCCCCTTCTCTGCACTCTCTTCAATTCCACAATGTCCTTTTTGTGACCACAAAAACTTATGAAGGGTGACTCTACCCAGTATTCTGGACAAGCACCCAACAAACAAAAAAAATGGCTTTGGGTACATTTATATGAAAGGGAATCCTTCTATGTGATGTCATGACTTAAGAGGACAAACGAAACCTGTCAGAGTGTGAAGCCCGGTGCTCGTATATGACGGTAATTTTGTGTACTATATTTCCGGTATTCTAAAAGTGAATAGGTTGCCAACACCAGCACCAATCAGATCTCAGTCTTAATTTTTCTAAGCAATTATTCTTCAACTCAAGTTTTATATATCAGTCTAGATGTCACACGACATTGAATATTAGTCGACTGTCAGAATACATTAGTTAGTGTCAGGTGGAATCTACAATCAACACTGAACAAGGAACTACTGCAGATATCAAGGAAGTAACTTGCACGTATTACAATTATTTGTGTATGAATAATAAAACAAACATTGACATTTATTGTATCTGATGAATATGTATATTTTTTTTCAGACTAATTTATATTCGGCCCAAATAATTACTGAGTACAGAGATGATGCACATCAAGCTTTAATGTATGGTGCAGCAACTCAAATAATGCATTCCTAAACATTTTTTGTACATCACTTTTTATGTATTTAAAATTCATAGCAAATATTTTCATATCTTTAGGTTGTATGTTCCATATCAAAAGATAGATAATATTCATTATATAGATATTTATTATCATAGAGAGAATTTATCCCCATTCTGTAACGCAGTTTGCTGCCTAGTAACTAACACTTGATTGACAGTTACATGCTCATTACAAGTGCGAGAGGGTGGACATTGTTACAGATGGGAAATAGGGTAAAGCATGATAATTTCAGCTGTCAGATTGCTGTATAGGGAAAATAAAGTATGACTGACACCTTCAGTACAGATAAAACAAATAACATAGTAAAAAAGCACCCTATAGGGCTGACATGATATGATAAAATATGCAATCACTTCATCCATTATTAAAACACAAGTCATATGTATGAACACTGCAGTGTTAAGAAGCTTCTTTAACACTCTCAGGCGTGTTCGGTAAACCACGATAAACGATGTGCCTAATGCAGTAACCCATAGCGACCAATTGGATTCTACTCCATTGCATGCAGATCAAATAAGAGATGATCTATGAGTTGTTGCTATGCATTATTCCCTTTTTACATTGCTTTATTAAATAGGAATTTATGAATATAAGGTGGGTGAGAAATCACAGAGACAGTTACTATCACATGCTGGACAACTATCAGAATCTATGCACCGGTGGCAACAGGTACCCCCCTCCATCTATGATTTTTGAACAAGGTCACCATAGATGGTTCTTCCGGTGGTCCTGATGAGTAAAGGTTAATATAGAGTTATAGTGGATGCATGCATACTGTGTGATTTTTGGCAGTCATGCTTGCTAGTATTAGGCAGCCATTGGAAATAAATGATCATTTGACAAAGGTGTCTGCAGTCATTTCCCTACCTTTAGCAGGTGTGGGCTTGCAGATCTCTCTGTCTTGTAGCACCAAAGCAGGTAAAGATGCTAGTGAGATGCTAAGATGCTGATCCGTTACCCTGCTTAGCTCTGGCTCCTTTCAATCTGCTCCAGCAGCCTGTATTGAGTGTCTCATTCCTTATCTTACTGCAGGGGGAGCATGTGTATGAGCAAGGGAGACAGGGAGGGAGCCATGTAGTCAACTGGAGGAGAGCTGCAAGACAAGAAAAAGGAATAAAATCAGGGACAAATGCAACACTCAAGCATAGCATAAGAGTAAAAGAGATGAATACAAGGACAGTCATTCAATACCTTTACCTGGATGCTTCATACAAATCAGACATAAGATTAAAAACCTTAATTAGTACCGATAGCTACTGGTGATTTTTATTTTATTACATCTCGATATAAGAACGAACCACCTAATATATAAATATAAATATATATATATATATATATATTGTTAAATGGTAGGTTCAACCAAGAAATTTATTACATATAAACCACTCTTAAAGTGTATGCAAAAGATAAAGTAGGGAAGGATTATACTATTAGTCAAGTTTATTGCCATCTATATCCTCAATGGGGAGATTTATCCTCATGATTTGTCCTGGTGACTATTGTTACTGAGACAATGACTATTGTTACTGAGAAAGTGAGGGCAAATCCAACATTGAGTTGACACCTGGGAACAGATCTCTAGGACAAAAATGTTGTTAACTTTGGAGATATTACTGTTACAGAATTTTCCTCACTGGTAAAACTTTTGTCCCCTAACAAAAGGAAAATCTTTATAACAGGGACCAGGATAGCATTCATAATGTTACTGAGGTTCTTATGCTCTCCCACTCAAAAAAAAAAAAAAAAAAACATGGCACAGACACTTTAAAGCTGAACTCTAACTATATTAACTCTGTAACCAATAATACATTTTTGTATTATTATTATTATATACATTTTGAATTATTAATTTGAACACCCGATTGCCTCATAAAATCAGGATTTTTTTCCCCCTGTTAAAGCAAATTGTACCAGGGTTTTTTTTTTGCCTTCCTCTGGACCAACTATGTCTTATAGGGTTTTATATCTGGTATATGTTTACTTCCCTAGTGGTTGAACTTGATGGACTTATGTCTTTTTTCAACCTAGCCTACTATGTAACTATGTATTATTGTAATCAGTACCCAGTTTGAACTATAGGTCCCACTGATCTCTCCACCAATTTATGTGACAATACCATGTTCAGGGTTTTTGTAGTTAACTCAAAACTTGGCAGGGACTTTAAATCATGTTTATGACTATACTTTGATTTACAGAAAAAAACACTTTTTTGTTGTCTTATATAAAACATTTTTGTTGTCTTATATGTTTGGTAAATGTTGCCAGGGGTCCTCCTGAACCCACAGTAAAAAAGAAGCTGTGTTTTCTGCAGAATTTCAGAGATAATGCATATTTTGAGCATATCACTGTGTTGCATTTTCTTTACTGTCCATACCCATGCTGGGTTGAGTGCAGGACGACCTGGACTATAAAGAGGATAGATGAAAGATGTTGACCATTTAGATCAGGACATCCAGCTGGGAAAATAAGGAAACCTCTGGATTAAAGGCAAGTATTGCATGGGTTTTTTTGTTATGTTTATGTTAAGTTCTGCTTTAGGAGAGCACATATAGAAAAGAATCTCTGCTATACACCAGACTCTGACCTAGCAGGGAAAGCATTCACTTAAAGGATATTCTGTTTACTCAGGAAAAACTGGGATCATTATAATTCCTAAAACCCCAGCAGATATGTGAACTAAAGTAGCACTTGATGAACATGAGCAAACATCAAGACTTGACAGGAGTATAGACAGGAAGCCTGTAGCAGTTATTAAAATCCTGCGTTTAGCTTTTTAGTGTACAGAATAATATTTGGTAAATATTACAACAAACAAAAAATCACTATATTATTAGTTCTTATGATTTAGTGTCTTGACCTGTAGCTAGATTCCCTAATTGTCATTTACACTACATTTCTTTCTGCTTCCTGAGAACCTCCACTTTTTAAGAAAATCCTAGGAGCTGTTGGAAGCCAGTCTGCTTCCATTTATTTAAAAGTCAATCATCACAAGCAAAATATATTTAATTAATGAAAAACTTTTTAAACCGTAACCCCTGCACGTGAAAGAAGGGGTTCATTCATTTATGGCACCCAGGTATGCCTCTAATACACATTGCCCCTGATTCATCAAGCAAAATCGACCTAGCAGGGAAAGCATTCACTTAAAGGATATTCTGTTTACTCAGGAAAAACTGGGATCATTATAATTCCTAAAACCCCAGCAGATATGTGAACAAAAGTAGCACTTGATGAACATGAGCAAACATCAAGACTTGACAGGAGTATAGACAGGAAGCCTGTAGCAGTTATTAAAATCCTGCTTTTAGCTTTTTAGTGTACAGAATAATATTTGGTAAATATTACAACCAACACAAAAATCACTTTAATATTAGTTCTTATGATTTAGTGTCTTGACCGGTCTTCTCTAATTGTCATTTACACTACATTTCTTTCTGCTTCCTGAGAACCACCTTTAAGAAAATTCTAGGAGCTGTTGGAAGCCAGTCTGCTTCCATTTATATAAAAGTCAGTCATCACAAGCATAATATATTTAATTAATGTTCAACTTTTTAAACCGTAACCCCTGCACGTGTAAGACGGGGTTCATTCATTCCTGGCACCCAGGTATGCCTCTAATACACATTGTGTGGAATGAAATCAGAGTAAACCATTGTAGTACAATCTAAGTTAATACATAACTTTTATTTATTGATTTATTTTCTTTATTTCTACCTGCATTTCAGCAGCATTTATGTTGGAAAGGGCTTAATGTCTACGTGATGAGACGTTACAGCTCTGTTCACAATTTGTTCAAAAGATTTTGCTTTCCAGGTAAAGGAACTGACCAGTTCGTATTGTGTTAGCACATACAGAAAGTCCACTTCATTGCTTAATAGGGTACATAGTTTCATGAGGGGATTTGTTATCTCATAGCGAGTTTAATTTGATGTGTTTGTTTTAGGGCAGGGATAGCCAACAGACAATCTTCTACCACTGCTCCGTCCCCTACTGCGCAGTTTACAGTGGTCTCTAATTTTCAGGAAAGTTCTAGACTAAGCACCTTCCATAGCTATTAAAACTTTACAAGTCTGAGTAAATAAATTTCAGACATAACACAACATACCACAACATCCTCAATTCTCTAAAAAACTATCCTTGAGCTGCATTTGAGTCCTTGACTGATTGCTGTATGTCATTGGTCTACTGCAGTTAGGAGGAAGCATTTGCTTAATCTCCTTTCCTCCAATTATCAGGCTGAAACTTTTTTTTTTACAGGAGGCTGCAATAGGAATTACTGGACAGAGTTATCATTAGGCCGGCACCTCAATCCAAGATGTAGAAAGGGACCCTGGATAATACATGAACGTTCCTCTGTCTTTCTGGAAATAAAAGATGAAGGAATTGTAAGATGAGTACTGTAATGCCCATGGAGGATAATACATTTTGCAATAACTTATTGCTAAGCATGCATGAAAAAATAATGCTAGACCTGCTTTATGGTACATGTGGATATTTAATTAATGTAGCTTTAAATCTGTTCATTAGCTCTTAGACATCACTCCTACCTTCGCTTGGCTTTTTTATCCATCCAATTTCTCCCTTTACAGAAACAAGCTAACTTGTTTATATATCATGTTCCAGCATATCAATTTATTAGGGCCTGCAGCAGGGATCAAATAGAATAAACAATACCTGATCTCTATTGAAAATGGTTTCTATAAAGTAGATGAGCATCAAAATGCTTGCTCAACCACAAACTTTACTGTTACAA
>NC_092867.1:43970153-43977228 GCF_032062135.1 Pyxicephalus adspersus
GTTCTTTTTACTACCTTCATGGGTAGTCATTTTGCCATATTAGGTGACTGGCATATCTACTATTTTCTGTTGAATGCTCATCTTACACAAGATTTATTGTGCTTTTGGACTCAAAGAACCCGACACTAAAGTTTCTTATAACCCTACTGGTCTTGTAAAAAATTATATCATGATCCAGAGATCAGGTTCAAGCTGACGTAAAGGGTGTGACGTAAAGTTTCTCATCCTCTCATATTACTACCTGGTGGAAACACTCACCACCAACTGTTACCCATGAAAGGGGGACACTTTTCTTTTCTTGGCCTTGTAGTTTTGCAGCTCCAAAGACCCGTTTTCTTTCTCTAACCACATCTACAGTCATCAGTGGCTTTTATGTCAATTGGAGAAGCATTTCTTCCAATATTAACAGTTAATCATTGCAAAGGAGGAAAATGGATAATATGCTGTAAGCACTCATTACATTAGGAACGTAATAGATTTTAATTCATAATCAGTTATCTCTCCAAAGAATGTTTTCAGTTTCCTTTAGCCTTCCTTAGTCTAAGATGAAAGCATACAAAGACAAAACTGCAAAGAAAAATAGTATAAATGTTAAATATCCAATTTCTGCACCTAAATGTGCACATAATTTTACTGTTTTTCTTGTCTTTCTGGAGTATCTGCTTAAAAGTGTTTTTTACCTTTAAAATCGAACATTTTAAAAAAATTATAGCTAGTGAGTAATAATTTTGCTACCTGAGACTGAAAGTGATCTAGTGCAGCATTCAAGAGAAGCTTGAGAAGAACTGAATAATGGAATTTTTCATCTTTTCTTATCACTGTAGCAGTTAATGTTCTGTGCTACTGAGCATTTTGTAGACTCAGAAAATAATCCACAGCAGGACAGCCCTACAGAAATTCTGGAAATGCTGCATGAGCAGTTGTCAAAAGCTGCACATTATTTTTAGAAGCCACTTGTGAATAAAATTCTAATTATAAAACGGCTGTGCGTATTGACGGTTTATGATAATGAGATGGTATTGGCACATTCATAATAAGTAATTGCTGTTTATAAGAAGCAGATATTTTTTGTTCAGAAGCACACTAATTTCAGTAATCCAGCTCTGACCATCCTCCTTAAGGGAAGTCCGCAATGGAAGCCAATTTCAGGAGAGGGAAGTTAAAGCACTCAGGTTCTTTCTGCTTTCTCTCGTGAGTCAAAGCTTACATTTTCGTGATTAGTTGCTAGGTAACACTTGGCTATGAACTGAGAACGGCACTGTAAAAACTTCAGAGTCTGGCACATATACAATGTTTTACATAACAAAACAAGCTTTTTATTATATGGAGAGATACATAGACCAATTGATAGACAAATACTCCAAAAGTCTTTATTATTGTTGAAGTAGATTGATATTTTAGCTCACCACTGCCTAAAGCAAAAAATATAAACAGCTTGGCCCACATTTAAAAATAAGTATTATAAGTTCTATATTTAAACTGGTTTTATAGCTTTTCAATGGTACTGTAAGATTACATTTGATGATGCTGAAACAAAACTATTTCCCAAGTAATGGGATGGCTTGCAATGGCTTCTAGAGCAGAGAGTGGTGTCCCTGTAGGTAACTATATTGGATTACTATGATTGTAGGCCATATAGTGGCAGTGAGAACAAGGCTAGATCCCTGTTGTAATGCAGCAATGCACATAGCATACATCGGCATGCTTTGGCATTGCTCATTTTTAATGGCACCTCAGCACACTAAAGGCGCAAACATATATATTTGGTATACTGTAACTCACAATATTGGTGTGCTGTGTTGCAAAGAATATGGAATATTTCATATTTTGAATGTTTAGGTGTATTAGCAGCCCTGTATTTAAATGAAGTACTTTAATGCAATTCATATCAGTGCAATTAAAAACATAATAGGACACCATGGTATGAGCAGATACAAAGAAGTCAGGTCTGGAATCATGTTGTTGCTATAATGTATACTGCAGACACCTCTGAATCTTGTTTTTTTTATAAACTGGTAAAAAGCAAATGGGTGGTAAATTTGTAACTCATAAGACCAGTATTCATACTGATGAACCTTGACCAGAAGGATCTCTATGTAGCACATGAGTGGTTCAATGTTTGTGAGTACCTTTAGAGACTACAGTTGGGGGGTCTGTGTTGGTCTGCAATATACTGACTAACAAAAAGCCTGATTAATAATTGTTTCAGGCACTTTTAAAGGAAACTAACCATTCAGAAACATTAATAATGAGTAGTAATATGGTTTAAGGGTTTAAGTATTTTAACAGGTCAGACAAATGATACCAACTCAAACCCTACAAACATTGATCAGGTTAAAACTACTGTTCTGTCAACTTTACAATACACTTTGCACAGTTTTTTGATGAAAATCAACATGAGTCAGGTTGTTAAAAATTAACAAGTTAGGCACTAAGGGGCTTTTGGATGTTGGGGAACAATAATATTACCCCTATACACGCCATGAGTTGGTTTACTAGTGACAAAATATCAGAAAATCATGGTGCTGTATCCTATACCACAGGAATTTGGTATAGATAGTACATAGCCGGAGAGGTTTGGAATATATACATATGATAGACTACTTGTAAAAGCATCTGAGCTAAGTGTAATAACACTAAATGAAAGTAAATCTAATGATGTACAGACATTTGCCACTTTTAGCCATTTTTGAAAATGTTTTTTGGGTTTTAGCTTGAGTACTTTAGGTCAAATCCAAGCCTGTAACAAGTGTACAGATCAGGAAAATTTGTGATATGTTGAAGAGGCATATCTGTATTCTTGTTCCGAGTCAGTGATTCATAACTTTGAAGCAAAAGGGTCAGCATCACAGCCTTACTCCTAGCCTTCTTTTAGAAGTACAGATTGGCAATGGTTGATTTTTTGTTTCTTATGACTGGTTATGTTAACACTTTCCTATGCTGCTATATTTTTGTGTATGTTAGTATGAGTACTCCATCTTTCCCACCTGTCTTGTATATACAGTAGGTGATGCCTCTGTGTGTGTTATTTGGAATCAGCTGTAGCAGAGCTCCTTAACTGCTGTGGATCAATAAGCTGCACACTCTGGGGTTTTCAAAGTACCCGCGTTTGCCTATTTGCCCCAATCAGAGGTAGCTCAACAAGATTCAATTTGATTGATCCTCTTGTCGTCTGGTTTCAAAGATGGGAGTCACAGGGTCAAGGAGAAGAATGAAGTTGTGGAGGACTCTGGCTAAGTCTGCAGGGAACATCACACCAAATCCATACGCTTCAGTATTCTTTCCACCATTACAACAGTCACCCTGCCCTGCAAATACTGATTCTCATCCGATTGTTTGATTTTGTTTATTTCTCAGATCCTCTTTTAGGTAAGTATGACCTTTACTGTGTATTTTCTTTAAATGTTATATTTAATGGCATCAAATAGTTTGACTTTGATAACTATCATTTCTTGTTTGGTCTTGGACTCCAATTTAATAAACCCATAATGAGTGAGAAAAATCAAACTAATATTTTGCATTTCTTTATTATTACCAAAGATAATGCAACTAATGATAATAGTAAGAATAGTAATTCTTCACTTAACCGTCAGCTGATCAATGAATCAGAGCGTCCACAGTCCTCACCAGGCACCTTTAGGAAGATCATTATTTTACAAATGTATTTATCATTTTTTAAAAAGATTCATATTAATGGTCCGAGGGATTTAAATGATAAATTTAGTGGTCCGTGAGGTCCGAAAGGTTAGCGACCACTGCTCTTTATTATACAGTAGTTTGTTCAGCATTGACTCATGCCACGCAAACATGTTTTTATTAGCTGCAGAACCATTCATCTAGTATCTAGTGTTGCTTAAAAAAATTGACTACAATGATCACACAACTCCGCATCCAGATGTTAGCTATGTTCAAAGAATTAAGTTGTTTCATGCCTCCCTTCTTATAGTAAACTCATCTCCTAGTTTTCCACTAACTTTTGTTAGTTCTGAAATCCACAAATATGAAATTATTTTGTAGTGCATCATGATCATTCCAAAGATTTACTGTGTAACTATTGTCATGTCCCTTTAATATTATTATAATTATAAAGTATTTAAATAGCGCCAACATATTACATAATGCTGTATATTATGGCTGGAAAAACCCTATCCAACTTTCCCATACTCAACCTTTTCCAGGTAAAAAACACAAAAAAATAAAAAGTCCATCTTCGCTCTCTGTAAAAAAGTGTTTTGGGGGGTATGAGATGCCCAGGTATGCCACTGACCAACCTAACTACCATTTTGTGATCTTTCTTTCTTTTGCAGTACAAAGTCCTAAGAGGTCAACAACTTTGAAGATTCTACAGTCACGACGCCTGGCAGCAATTCCACAGTCAATTACTTAAACCACACATTATTCCTATTCCAGCATTTTGTCAATCATCTTTTGAACCTATTAATCATGTATGTATGACTAATGATATATTTTGTTCTATGTAGCAGGTATATGGAAAAACGTTGGCCACTTACTGTGTTTTTTTGTGTGGGTATATACATGCCAGCAATATAAGTTAATCATTTCTACAAGCTGTAAAATTGATTGTTAGCTCTATACTATATGCAAATATGTTTCAATGTAATAGTCAAGCCATTGCACAGTGTTATATCCCCTTTGCCAAAATCTGGAGTACCATATGGAGCCAGTTAATTAACTACAGTGTTTCAATATCCAAAGAAAATGACTAAAGTAGACAACCCACACATTGATCAGACTCAAACTATTTTAAAGGGGGGTCTATATTCCTAAAGCTCTACTCTAGTCAGCACCAAAGTACCCTGATACCTCTCTCTGTGAATGTGTGTATTTTTACACATATATGTGTATTTTGTTTTTTAATTACAGTACCCCTTAGCAGGGCCTGCAAAAGATATATCTGCAGGAGGTAGAAAAGAAGCCTCTGTATGAATGATGGTTTGTAGAAATGATGGCAAATGGATTTTCCAATAGTATTACAACATTTTAAATCCACCTGGAACAGGACTAGCTCTCATACCTATCAAAAACATTCACAGTAATTGGAACTAGATGCTTCTGTATTAATGCATTGTAAAAGGCCTGGTACTAAGGATAAACAAATATTACTGAACTCTGGGCAATGAAAAGGTCAGAGAGAACAACTTGGCATAAAATTAATCCAAAAAAGCACAAAGAGGCCAAATCTGAAATGTTAAAAATACATTAGATAATAGCAACCTGCCAAGAAAGTCATAAAGCAGGTTGATGTGATGGATTCCCTGTGCACAGGATGGAGTCCGGTGTCAGTGCGGGCTCCGTGCAGACCACGTTCTGAGAATTAGAGTGGGCGTGGTCCCTGCCGGTCCCGCACAGCACACTAAAATGACATAGGGGATTCCCTGTGCACACATGGGGACTCCCGTCCTGCTGATTGTGCCGGTCGAGTAGCGGGCCGATAATTGCAAGGCAGTTGATCTCCTCTAATGAAATATAAAATAACTTTTTGTATGCGTGTATTTTATACTGTGGTCAACAGTGCTGGTGGGCATTGATTTTACGACAGAGGCTGTGGGCCGGTGGAAATCTGAACATGGGCCACAATTGGCCCTCGGGCCTGACTTTGGACATGCCTGGCATAAAGGAACTGCAATTGCTATCTTATTTTTGTATAGGCAGGCTCTGGGGTTCCCTTGCATAAAAATTTGCTGCATAACACTGTGATGCCAGTAACAACCAGATGCATATCACCATCAGGTCACCTAACGTTCTCCTGCTTGTTCTGTCTTGGTGGGACAATAGCCTTTGAATATCAAAGGTATAACATATCACCTATGATCAATGAATCAGAGCCTCCACACTCCTCGACAGTCACCATTAGGAAGATCATTATTTTACAAATGTATTTATCGTTTTAAAAAACAATTCATAATAATGGTCTGAGGGATTTAAAATTATAAATTTAGTGGTCCGTGAGGTCCAAAAGGCTAGCGACACAAACATATGTTTATTAGCTGCAGAACCATTCATCAAGTATCTAGTGTTGCATAAAAATTGACTACAATGATCTCACAATTCAGCATCCAGATGTTAGCTATGTTCAAAGATTAAAGTTGTTTTGTGCCTCCCATGCTAAACTCATCTAGTTTTCCACTAACATTTGTTAGTTCTGAAATCCACAAATATGAAATTATTTTGTAGTGCATCATGATCATTCCAAAGATTTACTGTGTAACTATTGTCATATCCCTTTATTATTATTATTATTACTATTATAAAGTACCGGTGGAACTTTGTAACCTTTGAATAAGAACAGTTATGATACCTCTTGTACCATATCACCTTCACAAGCCAGTAGTGATCCTGCTCCTATTTCTATTCTGACATGTTTACTGTAATCACTGCAGGAAAAACAGAACATGTAGTTCCTGAAAGTGGCCATCTCTGCTAACAATTTACTGGGATAAATAAGGGAGAGCAGAAAAAAGGCTATTTTAATTAGTTTTAATTTATTCACAATATTATGAAAGTACTTTGTTTCCCAAATTGACAGAATTGATTGGAATCGTCAATAGCATTTTCATGCTTTTAATATTTTCTATGTTTATGAGTTTATACATATAAAACACAGTTGTTGATTTTGTTTATTGGTGCAGTTTTCATGATTGTCATGCATGCTTCACTTCTTCACTAGTGTATGGTCCTCTTATCTGGAAGAAATATCATATGATAAATATCTGCCTGGCTGTCCTGCTGCACCTCTAGCTGTAAAGCATGTACCATACATTATAGCAACCCCCCCACACACACACACAACGTATGTTATGGGGGGGGGGTCATGTAAATGACCCTCACAAACCAGGCTATGGCGCTAACCTGGGCTTTCGCTATGTGGAAGAGTGAGGATACTAATAAAGTTGGCAGTGCCTTCACCCAGGACAGGGTCTCTGTTAGCAGAGGGGCTCCCTTCCCTTCTTTAATTGTAGACCTGTAACTTACAGAAATATGTCCAAACAAGGGTTCTAGTAGATATCATGAATATAAAAAATGTTTGAAACACACAATCATGTAAAAAAAAAAA
>NC_092867.1:43978570-44016265 GCF_032062135.1 Pyxicephalus adspersus
ATCTCTGATAACAGATATCACATATACCCCATTAAAACAGAGGTAATAATCTCTGATAACAGATATGACATATACCCCATTAATACAGAGGGTAATATTATAATACTGCACTACACACAGGCACAGCAGTCAGTGTGTTCTGGAAGGGATGCAGGCAACTACCCTGGCTGAGCACATGTTCTCATCTCTGTCCCTGTACTTCCTGCATTTTTCTATATCCTGGTGGGGATTCTAAGGCCACTATCAGAGTCAGAAAACACTTCAACAACTTTATTTTCAATTTACAAAGTTACAACTTAGCTAGCAGATAGAAAAAGGCAGTCCCCTACACACTCCCCGTGGTGAAATCTTTACGTCCCGGCAAAGATACATAATATTTATAATCAACCTTAGTTCAAAGTAACAACGTCATCCTCAACCTCCATTACAATGGCTTGCTGTGGAAGAATAATGCATTAGTAACAATATGTGCCAGGATACGCAAAGACTGGTAGCATAATAAACAAATTCGAGACTGCCCCTACCCAAGCATGGTATGATGGGGGCTGACTGATAAACCTGGGATCAACCAAAGTATCATAGGTTAGAAAAGGTGGGGGATGCCTCTTATTCCTTGTGGCATGCAAGTAAATTGATAGAAGCCCAAAGGACATATGAAGGCTGTCTTCCCTTGGTCTTCAGGTGCCATGGGAACTTGATAGTACCTTGACCGTAAATCTAACACAGTGAACCAACAGTTTCCATTCAGGGCCTCAAGAGCCTCCCTAATTCTAGGCAAGGTATACTGGTCTGGTATGGTTCTCCGATTCAAGGTGCGGTAATCTACACATAGGCCGATTGATCCATATTTTTTCCTTACCACTACAATGGGAGAGGCATAAGGTCTTTTTCTGTCTATTATAATCCCCTGGCATTTCATCTGGTGTAAGGTCTGACTTAGTTTGTCAGCATCCTTTGGTGCTACCCTCCGGGGTCTCTCTCGGAAAGGAGTAGCATCTGTAAGTCGAAAAGTGTGTTGAGCACTCTTAGCACAGCCCACCTCCATTTCATCTGTAGAGAACACTTCTAGCAAATCAGACAGCCGCTCTGTCAATTTCTTGTTCCAGGTCTCTGGCAAGTTAGGATCACTCAAATCAAACTTGAGGGAAGAGGGTGTGTCTCTGACTTGAGCTCTGTACATTTTAACATATGGGTTTACACCAAACACAGGATAGCAGTTTGCCACATCCTGGTAGGGACCAATCACAATAGGATGAGGAGAACAATTTCTCACAGTCACAACTGTGGATAACTCTACGCGAGATCTCCAATCCTTTCTCTTAGGGATCACCATCCATCCTTCCTTGGTTGTTATTTCCTCAGGGTTTTCCATGAGGATGTACCTCCTGCCCCAAGCAGTTCAAAGGCAATGCTGAAGGCTACCTTAAAGACTCTTTTTCCCCCTGGTGGAATCTCCACTGGGTGTTCACTGATGTGGTACACCACACCATGCTGATAGCTAATCGAGAGCACATCGCAGAGCTCTTTAAAGTCTGAAGTCATTTCACCTTGACCAGTGGAAACAGCTCTATCTCCTTCTAAACTTCTAAAAAGCACCATGTACTGCCTGGCAGTTGGTACCCAAGATCACGGGTACTGCACAAGTGTCTCCAGTGTCTGGACAGACCAAGGTCATGATTTCCATAGAAGTACCATCCCTATCCTGTAAGCTAGGGACACTCACAATCACCTGTAACCTTCCATCAACAGGATAAAACTCAGAGTTCAAGCCCCACAGCTCCATCTGTCCTGTAGACTGAAGGGGTACGCTGCTCATATATTTTTCATAAAAGGAGCGGTAAATAATTGTGACTTGAGATCCAGTGTCAAACAAAGCTGGAGTAGTATGCCCATTAACAGTGACTTACACGACAACAATAAATTTAGCTCCAATGACAGGCCCTCTTAACTTTGGTTTAAATTTTTTCCATTTGCGTTCGTGTTTCTGAACAGGGAAAGCTAAACTCTGAACTTTTCCTTCATGGTTCTCATGACAATGGTGACTAGAATGGTCACACCTGAAACATTTTCTGTAATGCCTCGGTGGCCCTGCTGGACTACCCACTGAATGTTTGAAGCACTGTGGTACAGCTTGTTCTACTTTATTAGAGCCCAGGGATACATCCTCTTTGAGGGCACTCTTTGCTTTCTTAGGGGTACTAAACAGAATGTCTACCTCTTTTTTCTTCACCATCTTCAATAAATCATGAAGAGGCATGATCTTGTCAGATAACACTACCTTGAGAACTTGTGCAAGAGGATGATGAGGTAGCAAACCTCTCACTAGATGACTAGCTAGTTCTCATAGAATCCACTTTAGCAGGGCATATAGCGGTATGATATACAAGTCGGGACAGAAGTAATTGTCTATTAATAAAACAGGAAATGTCCTCCCCTTCTTTCTGACGTGTCATACGGTAATCAGCAACCATTTGTTCAAGGTCATAAAATGGCCCAAAATTATCATAAAATACCTCTATGTAGTCGGCTACACTTGCACCCCCATGAGTGTCCCTGTACAAACGGATTAATTCTGCAGCCGGGGACCGCAGACTTTTTTGTGACATGCTGTCTTTTCCCTTCTTCTGAATAAATCCACTCCTTCAGGCACTGAAGAGTGTGTTCTTTCCATATCTCAAAACCCTTTTCCCCTTGGGGCACAGCTGTCTTTTCCCTTCTTCTGAATAAATCCACTCCTTCAGGCACTGAAGAGTGTGTTCTTTCCATATCTCAAAACCCTTTTCCCCTTGGGGCACAGGGACATTACCAGAGAATATTTTTAACTTCCTATAATGTGCCTCCTGAAGGCCATCTGTGCTAGCATTTCAGAGAGTGGGGTAGGAGTACAAATTGCATTATCATTGGATAGACTACCACCATTAGCCATGCTGTCAGGATTAGCAGGTGACCCTGGTTCTTCCTCTACATGAACCTGCTGGGGAGGTAAAGAAGGTAAGTACCTTCTCCTAGGTGCAGATTGAGGGCGCCACTGTGCATTGTGTTTCCCTTCCATTGCTGTATCCCACTACGATCTCAGCAGGAATACTGACAAGGGTTTGCAGAGGGACCTACACACATGTCAACATTCAGTAGTCCAGCCCTAGTGTTCTAAGTGGTACCACTTACCCAAACCTTTAAAACAAGCCCTTGGGTGAGGTGCTAAATGTAGCATCTCATCCACAGCTGCCCATAGATAATGAATGAGCGTGGCAGTACCACCTACTGCCGCCCACTGAAAAATATTTTAGGTTACAGATAAAACATAGATAGTTTTAGATAAACACAGATAATTTTATGCCAGACTCTATGCATCTATCAAAATAATAAAGAGTTTAGCACATCATTTAGACCAAAAGTATTTACTGAAAAAAGGAAACATTTTTCTGGTTGCATGCACAACCAGCTTTAGCATTTATTTTTGGTAATGAATGTACCCATGGGACAGTTGCCTTTTGCAAAGCTTGTTAATTAACATTGATTTTAATTCACATCATTAATTAGGTCTGTATACATGAATATCGGAATTTTACTGGGATTTAACAACATTCACAAATCGTTACCTTATAAATGTACTTGAAAGAGCCTAATTATAACAATCTGTCCACTTTGTGTTTGTCATTTTCTAAAAGGAAGGTTTATTAGCAATGTACTAAAATGCTATTCCTATTTCTAGTTTTTCAGCAGTCTTCTTTACAATGTCAGTGCCATCCCAGAATAATTTATTGCTGAACTTCTGCATTACACAGATTTAGAAAACTAAATACCTAGGTAAAGGATTTGGATTTCTGTTCAACAAGAAAAATTAAATTTACACAGGTTTGTCACAAACCACAGCCCAGTCTGGCTTGAATAACACTTACATAACACAAGTAGTGTTCCTCTTAAAGGGATCGACTGGTCAGTGCTAGTTGAAGTAGCAAATTCAACTTATGGAATGTCATTTGCTTTGCTTACCTGCTTGTATTGTTTCTCCCAGTCTAAACTTCATTGAACAGAAACTGTATAAGATTGGCACCAAGTAATTTATGTGCTTATTCTGCCTGCAATAAAACAAAAACCCATTCAATGGTTTGTTAAAGAAAATAGATATTAATATAAGTACTTTTATTTTATAATATTTAAATTATAATAATACTATAATTCTGGAGTTAAGCTTTATTTGTTGGTACAAGGGAAAAAAGGAAGAGTTACCCATGTCCTGCAGTCTGAAGGGATACGCACTTTACTTTATGTCAGTGGTGTTACAAGACCCAGGATTCAAAGCTCTGGACAACTCTTTTTGCCGTGTCCCAACCTTTTCAAACCTAGGCCTCATTGCTTACGTGTAACATCAGTCCTAAATCTCCTTTTTTTTTTTTTTTCCACATATGTATATTAACCTTTTATTCTTTACTTGAAGAGAGCAAGGAATGATAAGCCTACTCAATGTCACGCACAAAAAGACAGGTCCACTAGGGGGCGCTATGGCTTGCACAGAGTTGGTGTGAGCCCTGAGAAGGGCCAAGGCGCAGAGTCTAAGCAGTAACCAGGTTTTCTCCAGAGCCTTTGATGGTAAAGATGTTGCGCCGCTGGTTACTGCCAGGTTGTGGTCATTGGGCACACCAAGGTGTGCAAAACATAGTACCAAATCACAAAGCAGAAGGATAGTCAAGGAAAGCCGGGGTCGAGGTAGGCAGCAAGCAAGAGAGGTTAGGTCACAGTCCAGGGGTCAATTATCAGGGATCCAAGAGCCAGACACCAGTGACACAGGGGCCACTGTGGACACAAGGAACACAGGAGACACTGGAAGCAAAAGGAGGCACAGGTGACTCAGGGATATCCAAAGACAGACAGGAACACTGGAACAGCACAGGGAAGTTGGCTGGACAACGAGGAAGCTGGACAAAGGAAACACTGAATTAAGCACCAGATAACCAGGAACTAGCTCAACAGAACTAGGGGCTTGGCACAATGGAGACACATTGCACGAACACTGAATGCATTATGTGAACTAGCTAAATAGCCAGGGATGATAAAAAAGGCTCTTTTCTGATTGGCCAGCCAATTGAGCAAAACTGATAAAACTTGGGATCAGAGGCAAGCTCAGAGTCAGAACTGCCCACATGCGCAGGGGAGAGATGCCTGTGCTTTAACGAGGAACAGGTAAGTGTGACAGTCAAGCTAGTCAAATATTTAGAATAAACTTACAGGGCTGACGGTCTCCCAGGCCAGGTGTGGTAAAGCTGGGCTTTTTACCAAAAAACATGGTTGTCACATGGAATAGGTCATGCCTAACCAAATCTGTTTTCAGAATCTCTTTGCAATTTGTGTTTAAGTGGAGAAGCAAGAGAACAAGGAAAGGTAAATATGTAAAGCACAAGGCCTGAACATGAAAGCACTTATGCCGAGGCATGAATGGCCTCCTAGAATAGCATTGGCTGCACATGTATGGAAGTTCATGGTAGATACACATGCAAAATAGCTGCTAGGCAAAAATGATTCCCTGGCTTAAAGTGCTAGTTGTGTATGACTAGGGTGTGGTGGTCATAGTTCGGACAGGGAATCATTTTCCCATCGGTAATGAGCTGAACAGTACTTTCCGAAGACAAAAGATATGCAAGATGTTGCATGGAAGAGTATATGTGTCTTTTTATGTATGTAATATGTAATTATTAATAGTTACTTTTTATTTTAGGTGTAATTGTAGATGGAATTTCCTAGCTAAGAATTAAATAAACTGAACAAATATTGGCTCATCAGTAACAATGCATCCTTAACTGATGATGGTCCATGATCCGTGAGTTCATTTTTTACCTACAAGCCACTATTTCTTTTCAGCTAATTCAAACATAACAAAATGTGTCAGAATACCCGTTTGGAGGTTGTTACCATTTTTTTCATACTGCTTTTTTGTCTTAAATTTTGTTCTGGCAGCAGCGTTTGACTGATAGTAACCATAGCAATGTCTACACAGAGAGAAAAGGTAGCTTGACAGTGCCAGAGAGGTAATCCTTAGAGCGCTGTCTGTTTCACTGCTTTCTATGCACTTGCTGATCTTTTAACCCCTTTGTTGAAATATGCCTTTGTGTACAGATACTCTATACAAAAGTGTATAATATTTACTAAATCTCCCTGGGAACAGATAGTAAGAGCGTGCTGTGAAGGTTAGTTATATATATAAAGATTTGTGTGTCTATATACATCATAAAAATGTACACATAATAGAATTGTGCTGTGTATATAAAAACTGTCCTTTACTTGTACATGTTTACAAATATGGACAACTGCTGGCGAGTCCCATAAATTGCCCAATTCCTGCACTTCAAATGTCTGTCAAGGTTCACTTGAATTATACCATATAAGCAATGTCTACTTGGTAAAGGTAAGCCCGGGAGCTGAAAGGAAGGTTGAGTAGGTGGAGGGGAAGCATGACAGGGTACAAAAATGGGCCTTGACATGAAGGGGGTTAATCAAGAAAGGGAGGAAATGAGGGTGAGGAAGAGGAAGGTCATGAAATGTGTGTGGGGGGGGAGCGGGGAAAAAGGCAAGGAGCAGAAGGATTAAAAGGGCAAGGAACAATCCAGAAGGCATAGGGCAACAGTGAAGATATGTGTACTATCTACTTTCCCCGGGTTTGTGCACCCACTCCCCCTGAGGTAGAACATGAGTGGCCTGGAGGGGTTATTCGAGCAGCTAAAGGCTGCAGCACATGCCCATGGTGCCGAGTGGTGCAGGGCATGATGAATTCTGCATTGCAGGGGGTCCCGCAGGCCCCTGAGTCCGGTTGACCACCTCCCAGATGGTCTTGGAGGTCAAGGCATCCAGAGTGCTACAGCCCGGTGGGATCCAGTGAGTTTAGCACTGCCAAGGGACCCTTCAAGCCCACCTGCCAAGCACCTTGGGAGGAATCTCTGACAGATGCAGCTGAGTCATTGCAGTCATTGTTATACAAACTGAATTTTGCTTGCAATATTATGCCAACGGGGCAGGTGTTTAGTACAAGGTTGGTAGCGGTCACTTTGGGTGTGCAGTTGTCGATGCACGGGATCCCAGGGAGGATTAGGGGTCTGGGCAGTGTTTCTGACGTCCTATAATGGTCGCTTGTTATGGCTGCAGAGTCGCTAAACTAATTGTAATTTGGATCTGTTCACTGACGTGGCGGGGGCCAGTGGTTTTGGAGTATCTTTTGCGTGCCGATGGAGTTTAAACCTGTGGCTGGAGACATGGGAGGAGGCTGCGTTTTTATCTTATTTAGTGTTATTGGAATTGTTTCCTATTGTGCTGTCATTGGTGTTGTGGGGGGTGGAGTTGGCCAACAAGCGCATGCGTTTCAATTGTGATAACCTGGGGGTGGTGCAGGCACTTAACAATTTCTCGGCCTCTTCACCTCCTGTGATTAGGTTGCTGTGTTATCTGGTTTTTGTTGTGTCTTCATTTTGAATGTACATGTTGTGGCCTTTGACATTCCTCGGGTGGCTAACACTGTGGCAGATGGTTTGTCTTATTTCCAGTGGGACAAGTTTTGCGAGCTGGCATGTGGCACAGAGCAGCCAGGAGTTCCTTGTGCATAGGATCTCTGGAAGGTTGCATTCAAGTCGTGGAGCATCTGATTAGGAGATCCGTGAATGAGGCAACGTCTTATGTTCCTGTTTCAGTGGAGTGGTTTTAGTTTGCAGGGCCAGTGGGAGGGTTGCAGTCACCGGGGGATTGTTTGCTTATGGTTTGGGCATGGCCTACTGATTGTTTTTCTAGGATGTTATCAGCTTCTTTGGTTTAGCATAGGTTGTTTGACTTTGACTTGTTTGACAGGTTAGAGAGGGTTTGTTCATCAGATTTTTTGGGTGATTCTTTTTTGGGAGGTGTTTCTGATTGCAATTTTTTGGATGTTGAGGATTGGGGAATTTGTAAGCCCAAATTGGTAAGCAATTCAATTGTGGATCCCCTGATCCAAGATAGACCAGTTTGGGTGATGCAAGCAGTTTATAAGTACTTGGAGGCATGGCACTGGATGGCCTTTTCCTGATGAATTCTGATGGCTCGGACTTTCAGATTTCAGTTTGTATCTTTTTTTGGCATTGTTTATTTGCAGTAGGGTTGGAGTCTAGGGTTTGTTTCTCACTCTTTTTGCATTGGGGTGGCTACAGAGGCTAGTAGGTGGGGACTGGATGAGATGGCTATTAGGTGCATTGATAGACGGTAGTCTAGAAGATATGGGTTGTACTTTTGAACCAATTTGGCCTGAAACGGTAAGTTAGTTTGGGGTTTTTTTTGATTGTGGTGCTATATTCTTGTCCTTGTTCTTCTCTAGCAGTTAAAGGATGCCTGATTTGGATCTTGGGGCACTCACATGTCTATTGGGGTGCGAAGAGGGAAGATGTGAAGCCCAGCAGTAGGCATTTGGGTATTCCGAGAGAGACTGGAATTGTCCACTGGATTGAAGTGCTGGGCATGTTGGGGTCAGGTGGTGCCAGAGCTTCACAGAGCAAGCATAGTTGGTCTGGAAATTTTGGGGAGTTTTGGGCTTCCAAGGTCAGCAACCAGGAAGTGTAATGCTGACATATACAGGTAACATATTGGGAAAAATTGTTGTTTGTAGGGTTGACTTGTTTTATATGTTGAAATTTGTATGTTCAAATTAAAATTTTTATGTGGTATAATAAAAATTCTACATCAGCTACATTGCTCCAAATAATAGTTGTATGTGTGGTCATTCGAGTAGAAGGGAGCAGGGAAGTGGTAGGGCAGTCATAGGAGGGGGAAAGGAAAGGGGGCCTCTGAGTTACCCTAGTCATTTGATATATTATGTTGTACACATTATCAGCACGCTAACACTTAAACCTCCTATTTGTACTTTAGTTAGGACACTTTTTACCCTATAATCATTATTAGGACAGAGATTACAATGTCCATGACTAAAAAGGTACATATGTTTAGAATAAATATACACGTTGTAAAGTCAATATCTCATCAATTTTTTGGTACAATATAAGTCAATGCCACCTTTTTCTAATCAGATCTATTAAAGTATATGAAAACCATTTCTTTATTAATGATTGAAACAATGTAATATATTAATTTATTATTTTATTTCTAAATTGTTTTATTCTCTAGTGTGATGATGATTGGTAGGCAAATATCTCTGCTGCTTACACTCAAACTGCACAAGCTTGGTAGGGGCATATCAGGCCGAATATGCATTAGCACAGCATCTTTTCCCCCTGTCTTGGATTTGTTTTTGTGACTAATGTGGTCAGAAAGAAACAGAAATGAGTTGGTATTGAAGCACATGTGTGTTTTTATAAATGTATGTCATCAAGTACATATGTATGTATGCCTACTAAGTACATTATTGGGACCAACAAAAGTAATTGTTGACTATGTAAATTATGGTTGAAATTCACTTTAAACATTGGACATAGTCATTGTTAAAATAAATTAACATTTTTCACTGTTTTTACAAATGTCTTTGTGGTTCCATACTGCAGCATCCCCTCCTTTGGAGTAACATTGTCACTGCAAACAAAAATGCAGTTAGTGGGGATGGTTGAGCACAGGACAATAAGCAATATGAAGGAACAGGGGATTGTACCTGAGCAACTAATCAGGTTTTAACACAATTCAGTTGAGTAAGAAGTGATTTCTGATTACTAATGCATAATGCAAACTTTACATGATCCCTGCTGTTCACTGAATTGTTATATTTATTTCCTATATGTTTTGTTTCGTATAAGGTGGAAGGCCAATCAAGGATGGTTTTCCACAAAATGGTGCTCTGGGCAAATACATTTTGAGACACCAAACTCTCAGCATTACAGTGTCTTACCCAAAGCAAATCTGTTAGCTGGGCCCCAGGCAATTGCTAAGTTTGCTGTACCGAAGAACTGGCCTTGAGTTCAAGAAGAAATAAATTAGGAATAACCTTAAATGAATTAGGCAGAAAGCCTAGCCAGGACAAAGCAATAGATATCTAGGGGAGGGATATTTCCAGGTCATGTAACTACACTAACAGGAAAAGTGAAGTTTGCAAAGTCACCCTGCTGCTAAATCAGGCATAAATGCATACTATTACTGGAAATATTGCACTGTTGGACATCTCCTACATAGACACTTTGACTGCAATAAGAATTGTACACTGTAACAATGAAACTAAAAAACTATGTGGGGAATCACAGGTATGTATGGGCCATAAAACGTAAAGTATAACGAGGAGATAAAAATGCCACCAACTCACAAGTGATTGTCAATGCTTTATATAATTGTATAAAAAGTATTTACTGAAAAGACACCTTACTACCACTATACTAAGAAAGATGCCTGATACAATTGGGGCAGAAAAAGGAAACATTTCCCACATCCCATTTATTGGAATGCACAGTTACTCTATACTAACTAAATGTGAGGTTCCATTGACAGAAGTGTAATCCGTGGAAGGAAAGCATCCCCCGCAGTGTGTACTGTACACATTGTGTTGTTAGATGAGTAAATGCAACCTCAGCTGCTTGAGTTGTATTATGAAGTACACAGATTGCATTGCCATGGAGATTGGAGATTTTATAGTTCTACTCCCCCATATGTTATCATGGCAGTAATAAGACAGATATACAGTACCTGAATTTTTTTTATAAACATCTATGGAATCACTACTATACATTCTCTGCAACACAGAGATAAGGTATCCTTATGTATTTGCTGAGGTATTAGAAAGTTTACAAAAGGTTGGATACATGCAATTTAATGTACTTAAAATATTAAAGCCATTAATGTGCAAAAAAAAAAAAAAAATTCTTAATATATGAAAAAGAAACTAAGTGAAATAATCAAAAATTACCCTTGCCTACATGTCAATATACCTCATGTATAATTGACAACTTTTATGTTTTAGGACAAACTTTTTCCAACCATTTTTTTAATCTGAATAATAGATCTCTTCCGTTTTTTTGTAGCCACTTCTTATATACAAGTTCTTATATACAAGCACGTACTGCATCATCTTCCCATAAGCAACTATGCAACAGAGGATCATGCCTGAACAATGAGTGTTGGCATGGTTCACCAAGAGTGAGTGTGACAGGGTGAGAATGCAGGAAAGCCATTGAGAGATAGGAACAAAGCATTGTCATCCTATAATGGCATCTGCATAAATATAGACATTATTAGATGGACTACCAGGTGTTATTTTAAAAATCAATAGCATGCTAAAGATTAGGTAAGTTTTTAATGATTGTGTTTATATCTACTTTAGCTTTTGATAAAAAAATTAAGTATAGCATGTAAAATCAGTCTATACCTATACATCATATGATCATTGGACGTGCTTAAGTTTAGTGTTTAGGCTTATTTGGGGTTTTAGAAAAAAGAATATGGTGAGGGGTCCGCTCTCTAACATTATAAACACTACCAAAGCACAGAGATCCCCACTTATCAGAACACTTGCTGAAAATACACTTGCAAACTCATTGCCAAAGATTCAGTCAGGAACCGAAATATGACTGATTACTAGAGAGATGGCGGAATATTTTTTTAGTAAAAGAGCAAGACCTCTATTAAAGGTGTTCCCATGCTGTTACCACTATAATATTCTTTTAAACAGGCAAGACATGAGAATCAACTGCAGTTTGAAATCTCTTTAACCTCCCTGTTATCAAATGACTTTAATTATCTCATGTTGCAGTTATTGGGAAATTCTTCCTAATGGGTGAGTTGGTGGAAAAGATGGAAATATGTCCACCTGAACACATTCATTGATGGCTTTCAAATGCAAAGACAATATAATGCTGAATAATGATACAGCTTAAATGCGAATACTGTATTTTAGCAACCAGAATGAGTTTTTAAACTGAATGTACAAGATAACAGTTGGGTACATACTTGTTGTAAGTTTAGATATAATGGCAAGAGGTTAGAACCACTGTTTATTGCTACCTGTGTCCCTGTTTAGGAGATTCACCATTTCTAATTGCCTTGATCACCAGGTATAAAAATTGCTATTAGAACAAGAATAACATAGAAATATTTAAATGGGGACACTTGCAGTTACAACTGTTGGAGAGGGCATTTCTCTATGGCCACATTAAATAGATATTCTTCTTCTTGAGTGTGTGATTCTTCTAGATGAACCAAGCAACTAACACTGTATTTAACTCTCTCCTATGCTATCTAAAATGAAAAGAAAATTTTGGCTTCAGATACACTTTATCTACGAGCTTTCCTGTGACAGTGTTGATTGGCCTATAGGTGAATCACTTACTTCTCCATATCTGGAAGTACCTTGTATTTGCTTTGACCCCTAGGTGCTGAATGGAGCTGCCAAAGAAAAGTATATAACAATATAATGCTGTGGTTTTTAGGGGTAATGGTAAAACAAAGCTGAAGGAACAAGAATATATTCCAAAACATTAAATTATATTTTCTGTAATTACAACTATTTTTGATAAAGGATCTTCTTATGGCTACCACCAGCAAAGTATTGCACCAAGTCTCAAAGCTCAGATAATCTCAATCTGATTTTTTGAACATGACAATGTGTTCACTATACTCAAATGACTACCATAGTCACTAGATCCCAAATCAATTGAGTTCATTTAGGTTATGGTGGAATGAGAGATTCACATCACAGTTGTGCAGCTTACAAATATGCAGCAATTATGTAATGCTATAATGTCAGTAGGAAACAAAATCCTGTAGGAATGTTTCTAGATCCTTGTTGAATTTATGTGTCTGATTTATGAATTATGTTGCTCTGATGACAAATAGTGGCAGCACGGTGGCTCAGGGGTTAGCACTCCAGCCTTTGCAGCGCTAGGTCCCAGGTTTGATCCCCAGCCAGGACATTATCTGCATGAAGTTTGCAAGTTCTCCCTGTGTCTGCGTGGGTTTCCTTCAGGTACTCCGGTTTCCTCCCACATCCCAAAAACATGCAGTTAGGTTAATTGGCTTCTCCCTAACAATTGACCTTAGACTACATTAATCACATATGACTATGGTAGGGACATTAGATCGTGAGCTCCTTTGAGGGACAGTTAGTGACATGACTATGGACTTTGTACAGTGCTGCATAATATGATGGTGCTATATAAATACTGTATAATAATAAAATGGGATCCAAGTTGATGCTAACAAATTGTACCTAATTAAGTGGCTGGTGAGTGTAAGTTCTATATGTAATAGGTTTTTTATGCACAGCTAAAAACTAAAAAACATGAATATATGAACAAGGTACAGGAGCTCCACCTGCTAAAAAATGAGCTCCTGGAAAAAGGACCTATGTGGAGGGTGGGCATGACTGGGCGTTCAGGGGACGTAGGGTAAGAAAGGGGTAAAGTTTTTTAAAGAGTAAGGAGGGGAAGTGAGGTGAGGGAGGTTTGGAGAAGATTGGGGGACTTGAAAGGAAGGGGTGAAGAGTAGAGTTTTTGGAGCCTGGAGCGGGGTTTGAGGGGACGGAATGGCTGGAACAGTGGAGCAGCAAGCTTTCCTCCCTACATTATGGGTGCGTACAGCTCGGCGATGCGGTTGCCTCGTACAACTGACGTCACACTGCGCCTCCCTTGTTTTTCTATCACTAGTACAGTTCATGAATTTAATGCTATATAAAGGCAAAAATTGTCATTCAGAATATAAGAATTTATTAGAGTATTATTTTTGTTTTATTATTAATAAAACATAAAAAAAATTGCAAATGTGCAAATGTGGAACACCAAAATTTTTTCGCAGATGACCTGTTGGCAACTGCTGTCCTATATCATTGATTTCTCAGTATCAATTCATGTGATTACCAATATGATGACAACATGGATTTGTTTCCAAACAAACCTGCCAACTTCTGCTGTCTTTTGCATAAAGCACAGTAACAACTGAAGGCAACATCACAATATTAACAGGTCCTCTTTTTTCTAAATTTACCAACTGCAAACTCATTGTTCGATAAGAGTAATAGTAAAAGTATCTGCTGTTGCAAATTTATCAGCTTTTTTTTCAACTGTGCAGGAATCTAACACATCCTTCAGACCTTGCCTTGTCTAAATTTCGGAATAAACACTCAAAAGAACAGGTCCATAAAACTATCTGAAAGACCAACACAAAAATCATTATGGAAGCATTAAGACGCTGAGCTCAGAATTGACAATTTATTTGAATAAACATTTTTTCAACACCTTCTAAGCCCATCAAAATTGGGAAATTGCAAGCAGAAATATACTCAAACTATATGTTAAGAAATATTTAAAGTGGACCTATCACCACAATTTTTACTTTATAATAAAGGGTAAATAAACTATCTATATAAAGGTACTGAATATATAATGAAAGGACTGAATGGGAGTGCAGAACCTTACCTTACCTTACATTTCCCAGGAGGCTTTGGGCTGCTCCTTTTCAGGGGCTTTTCAGTCATTGCAAAAAAAATAAAATCAAAATCAACTCCCGAGGCATCAAGGAATCTGTGGAAGTAAAGGTAAGTGGCATTTTTTTACGCTAACTTCCATACGGTGTTAATAATCATAGTCAAGTTAAGTTGTAAAAATAAAGGAATGTCTACAGCATTATTTGAAGGACCAGACCACTAACATTTTCTGGTTGAGTAATAATTTATTATTTCTATTTAAAAAAAGTAACAGTTATGATTAGCCATGACTCTGCATGAATAAACTTACCCTACCTTTTTACCTTATGTACTTTTGGAGAAATTACATCCAACACTTGCTGATTTATATTAGATACAATATTTGGCAATAATGGGGTTCTCAATCTTCCATGGTGATATAACTGCTTTTAACTACCATAAGGTGCGGACAGAAAGACCAGCGCTTCACGTAGAGATAAACACAGTGCACTGAACATCAATCAACAGCGTCATGCTGTGAATCATTCCAGTATAATCTGACTGTCAATAGCTACATGGAAGGAAAGCTGAAATGGCTTACAGCATTGCTTCTCAAATAATATCTTCAACAACAGCTATACATTTATAATGGAAAAACGCTTTAAAATAAGCCAGACAACAGATTGCAAAGTGCAGTGACCCATCAGAATCTTTAATAGTGATGTTTATAAGTTTCCATAGGTAACCTAATGCTGGCCATACACAAGTCACTTTTCCTGTTCGATCAAGTAGTAAATTCTATTGTTTTATTAAATTGACCATAAATTATTTCTTCATTTCTTAATTTTATCAAAACAGACTGTGGAATCAAGTCAACCTTGACTGGCCAAGTCAGAAAATTTTGGCTGATTGTACAAGTGTCTGAAATGCTTTTGAAATCTCTCGTTCGACTTCTAATAAATTGAATTTTGAAACATGTGAACAAATTCTTCTCTTTAGGTGTTCGATTAGGTTTAAATATTTTGATATTGATATTTTTCTTCCCATCAGTTTTAAATTGATACTAAAATAAAGGAATCAAATAATTTTCAATAATTTTACTTTAAGACCCTGGTTCTGTATGTCTGTATAATTACATTTGTACATGTGTAGTTTATTAACAAAAAATAATGATGGAATATGTGTACCAAGAACAGCTATTACCTCTAATGACATCCTCCTGCATGCGCTTAGTTAGGAGTGTGAGCTGTATATATTACTGTATATCGAAGAATAGACTGGAGATGGAACCAGGGCAGGCCAGACAATATGTCTGTATGGGGAAAATATTGTTTTTTTTCAAGTTATGATGAGGAGACCCTGGATGGGGGGACATTGCGGACACTTCATAACCATATTTTTACTTTGAATATAAATGTACAAATAACACTCAAACCAAATTAATGTGTGTAAGGATAGTCTATGTAATTAAAACACATGATTTGTAAATTAGGATAGCTTCACAAATGTCTGCAAACTGAATTAGTGATAATGAAGATGATGTTTGCTTTAATTGACTATTTCATTACTTTCCATTGTAAGCTGAAAAGATAAATTGCCAGGGAATACAGGGAACAATACACAGGGAAGATTCATTACAGCACAATAGACTGCAAACTGGACACAATAAAAATAGAAGACTGTCAGATGATTCCCATCCAATTATCTATTCAGGGCTAGTATTAGACGAGAATATGGCGTGTGTACAGCGTTGTCTGACGTTTTGTATGGATCCGTCTTGGCAGATCCATGGACGATGAACAACTGTAAAAGAAATGAAGAGGAGAGCGCAGAGGGGTGCCACCCACTCGTTCTCCCCCCTTCCCTGTCCACTGTATGTACAGCGCTCATTCATTCATCTTTTAGTCTTTTGCTTTTTTCTGACAACATGAATATCATGTGTGTACACAGCCTTATGGACAGATTTGTCCATAAAATAAAAATAAATGTAACTATAATTATATCTAAAATATTTTAACAATAGTCATAGCATTCATACAAAGATACTAAAAAAATGCAAAATCTATATTAATTAAATGTAAGACTGTTTATTACATATAAGATACAAATCAAGTAAAATATACAAAATGCTCTTTTATATTAATCTATTCTTTTTTGCTGCACATGTTTAAAAAGCTGGGTTTATTGTGACAACATTTAAACATTTGTGTCCATTGTGTCTTGACACTAAGACCATGAAAAATCAAATCTATTTTATGAAAAGCATCCTCTAATGCGTGTAAATGCAGAATTCTTCAGGATCCATTGTGTCAAAACTAAAGTAATTTCTTATGCATTGGCCACACAATTTAAAGAGCTTAACATTGGGATTTGTGTTTTCCAATTAATCTACTTCTTAGCAGTAATCAAAACCCGGCTTTACTGCTTTTTCATGCTTGAAAACAGATCACAAAAGCCATGGTTCTGTTCATCTTAAGTTTTCCCCCATTCTGTATTAGCAATCATTATCCTACATAATTGAGATTATCTCTTCCATATCACTGTTTCATGCATTGTTGTTCTTGATATGCCTTCTCGAAATATCAATATGTTTAATACAAATTTCATATGGTTTGGTCATGGAAATGGGAAAGGGAAGAAATTTCCCCCAGAATGACGTCATAATGCCAGAACCCGCACACTCTCCCATAGCAATGTCTGAGCCTGCGATTGGAGAGTAGGCTTATCACCCTGAGCCTGCGATGCGTACCGTAGACGTGGTCCGCAGTTCTGGCAGGTGCACCCCCCAGTGGGGTCAGGAGAAGGACCCGGCTGGGAGGTGCACCAGTCAGAACTGCCACCCACCTGTCAGACGGTCAGACCGGGGGTTGGGGACCCTGCTCTAGTGTACCAATGATCAGCTGGGGAGGAACAGAAGACTGGAGATACCATGTTTGGTACTGGCAGCCTTGTGAATGCTCCATTGGATTCCTATATCACATGGTGTATTATCCACCTTATAAAGACAGATGAATGCTCTGATCACCCTGGGTTTTACTGTTTTGGTTTGCACTGCAATGGGGCCTGGAAGATATATTGGGACTGGGTGGAATGCCACTGCAGTACTGCTGAGAAATATACTTCACATTTCTTCTCCTGCTCTGTGTTAACTGTGTTGGGACCAGCAGTGTTCTGGTAATAATTGCAGGCTCAGATGTGATCATTGCAACCCAATCTGCATCTTTTTTCAGTTTCAGGTTTTTTGCCAGTTTTAAATATATCTGTACATGTATATTTGTGTACACATTTCTGATTTGATTTCACATTTGGCTGGCAAAAACTCATTTTCACTACCATCATTTAATAAACACCCCAAGAATTCAAAGAATGCTTGGACGTGTACATTTACCTACAGTGTACATAGCTGTGAACTGGGGAATTTCATATTTGGGGGACACAAAGTCATTTCAGTCCCTGTTGTTCATTTTACCCCCCAAAACGTAATTTTTCAGATATCTGAACACGTAATGTTTATTACATTAGCAATATTACACTTGTGAACAGAGATTTGATTCCCTTGTTACTTCCAGCAATTTAAAAAAATAAAAAAAATAAAACAAACAAAAAACACCAGAGAGGTCACCTTTGACAATTCTAAAATACAAGAAAAATGAAAGAACATCCTGGATTTGCTCATATTTTTCATAACACTAATTGAGGGTCATAAAAAAGCTATTAATTTGGTTTGTTTGTTGTTGCAAACACCTTTGCCACTATTGTGAAGTAATACAAAATAATGAAGAGGCCTGGAGCGGGGAACGGAGTGAAGAATAGTGAAAGGCCTACATGACTGGGAGGGCATTGGGAGCAGGCAGTGGAAGGGTTAGAGTACAGGGGTATGTATTTGGGGGAGTAAAAAAGGGGGAGAGACAGAAGAGGAGGGTCTTTTTTCAGCGGGATGGAGAGAGTGCAAGAAAGTTTCCCGCCCCCCTCCCTGTTAAGGTTGGTTAGGGGAACGGTGTGGGTAGGTTCGGTTGGCGGTGAGGTCCTCAAAGGAATGTGTTGTTTTTGACTGTTTCAGTGGGGGTGAGACTATGGGTATGGGACTCTCTGTAATGTTGGTTTTGGGAGTTGTTTAAATTGTTTGGTTGTAGGCCTGCGAGTGCTGCTGGTATCGTTCCCGGGCTTGAGGTTGTGGCTGGGAGCATATATATCACGGCAGTGCAGACCCATTAAGTGTGGGGGTTACAGTAGTGGGGCCTTCGAGGACCAGTAACCAGGGGTGTGTTTTAATGTTTTAGGTAAAGATGTTTAATAAATGTATCTGTTATGGTTACTTACAGTTGTTTTGTAATTTTGGTAATTATTTGATTTATTATTTATTGATACTGTTATTTAAGGTTAATATTTCTAGTTATTTATTAAAGAGTTTAATATTTATTAGGTTATTGTAATAAACGACCTGAGGGGCCATTTACCCAAGTTTAGGTGTCGGTGTTATATGTTATTTCTGAAATAATCCACATTGAGAACAACATGGGCAGACTGAAAGGAAGGGGCAATGGTGCTAGACATGGGGGTGGAAGATGTTGGAATCGGATTCTCAATTTGCCCCAGCAAACCAAGCTGTAAGAATCTGGATTACCCAGTCTGGGTCAATTCAAATAACATCTTGTTCTTTAGGGGTAGCTCAGCTCATTTCAAAAAAGTATTCTGACTGTGTGACAGGGTGACAATTCAGAAACAGGATGTTGTCACCCTATAACAGGTAGTGACTGAACAAGGACCTTTATGGAAAGATCGATAGGTTCTATTTCAATAAAAGCTGCAGAATTAGATATAATAAAACTTTTTTTTGAATCTATATAACTTTAAAATTAGCTGATAAAGCAGAATTATGATTTTAGTGATTTGGTTTGCCTATACTTAAATAAAAGTAAAAAAAAGAACCTTTTTTTAGTCTTTCCAAAGATCTATTTAAGAAAAAGCTAAATATATATTAGCACTATATGACAGAATAACATTTTGTTTTCTTTTGGTTACAAAACATGAAGCCTGAAAGCTTTTTATCTGGTCCATTTTCTGCTTGGAAACATTGGAATAACACAATTACTGTCAAAGCATCACCGAAAAGGGTTTTAGTTGGTTGTAATTGAGCAATAATTTCCCAAGCTGTGTGTTTACAAGATGATAAATAGTTTACAGCTAAAGAAAAAAATTGAATAAATAAAAATTTCTGGCTTTGTTAGATGGAGAATTTTTGATGCATTTCAAGCATCGTTTAAATGGAACACTCAAGGCCAGCAGAAATGTTCTTGTCGGTATCCAAATGCTGCAGTGAACTAGATGTACTGTGTGTTCACTTCTTGTTCATCTTTACAGTTATCAGGTCTGACAGCTGAGTACTTTATTTTAAAATCATTTTAGGTTCTTCCCATCTGTCATAATGAGGTATTGGACAGATGAGATTGTTCTGGCTTCCGTGCAGTTTGTGCTGCATCATTTACAGCTTATTTTGTTTTATGTCTAATAATAAAACCAAAGCATGAATATGAAAAGAAAAAAAGCTCTAAATTATATGTGAAAATACTTAGTGTGTCAGCATTTAAAGGAATGGTAAATCTAAACTATAACGGATAGTTTAACTATTATTAGATCATGGTAGGTGCAGCTGCTTACAAGCTTTTTATATCTCTTGGGGACACCAGTCACATAAGCCTTGATATTCATTGTTGAGTGTTTGCCTTGATATTTGTGCTGGCACACATATAGTAGATAAAGGATTGTGATTTTGCTAATGTTCAGTTTGCCCTTTTGCTGCTTCGTTCTTCATCACAGTCAGCGTCAACTTTGGTGTTTTAGGGTATAGGGGTTCAGTGACCCCCTCCTTTGCAAGAGTGCGACATCCCTACTACCTCTAACATCAAACACCAGATGACACTCTGGATTTTACTGCTGGGTGCAAGGAAGATAGGAGCATTGGCAAGGTGTGTAGTTTTATCCTAAATGGGCAAAATGACGCTGAATCTTTGACATGTTACAGTAATGAAAATTTCAATAACAACTTTAGAAATTGTACTATACATATGCATTTGATGGAAACTATAAGTGGCCATTTTAAGGCACATTACAGAGGCACTAAAGCCACCCTCTTTGCTCTTAGAAATGCTATGCGTAAGATCTGTCATTTTTTTACTTCTGTCTATGACCTAAAACCATAAAAGAAGGGGTCTTACTGAGGAAAGGGGCATTATACCACCTAAGAGTTTGCCTTTAGGTATTGTTACAACCAGCCACTGACCAAAAGTGCTTGATTGACAGGTTGTTGTTGGAGCTGGGTGGCATACATAATGGGTTCACCACTGGCCAGAAGGTCCTATCCTTTCCTCATTCCACTGAGAATGTAAATGATTAGGGCAAATGACAGTGGCTCTAACCTTTTCATTGCCTAAAAAAAAAAAAAACAAATAGCTAAATGTGGGCTTTATTTATACGTGTTGGCCATAGTTTCTTCCTGTAGTGACATCCTGTACCCCTATTTTCATCTACCAGTATAGTACTAATGGGTGAATGTATCTGTGAAATACTACACTGTGTCAGATTTGCTCCTGAAAATTCAGATTATCTATATTTAGGCAGCTCCAACGTTTTCCACAGTTTGCATGTTGCTTTTATGCCATTTGTGATGCTCCAAAATGCACCAGATCTCTAAGAATTCCAGAAACTCCAGCAATGTTCTGTGTTTTAAAAAAAAAAAGATTGTATTTACCCCAAACAGCTTGCCAGTCCAAATTACTCCAGTGGTTCTGATCATACAGTAATCATGATCCCTGTTAGCAAAAAGAGTATATAGGCCAATAGTGGTTAATTTTCTCGATATAGGGGGGAGGGGGTCAAATGAGGCCCCTGATATTATCATAGTGTGCTTAATATACTTTGTACATGTACTGCTATAGAATTTTGTCAGAGACTATAGATATGCAATAGGAGCTGGTGGAAGACCAAAATTATGCTATAAAAGATGGTCAGAGACTGCAGATATGTTAGGACAGGACAGGACAAGGTTATAGTCTACAGGCATACTGCAGTAGACAATCGGAACCCAACAAACGTGATATAGGATTTAGTGAATAGGGATATGCTTGAGGAGCTATTGTGTACATGAGTTACTTTCACAGCACTTTTACCAACTAATACCTCTGCATTTCCACCTCTTACAGTCCCCTTGAAAAAGACTTCTGCAGGGATTGATATTTTTTAAAGTAAGATCAAAGAAAAAAACACTTATTAAAAAGTAAAGTAAGTTTGACATAAATGTATCAAACCATTTAACTACAGCTATAGATTTTTTCCTTCACTAGTCCATGTAAGCACTAAACACAGACCTCAAAATAAATGCCAAAGGGGCCATAGGCTGGAAATAAGAGATATAAACCTAAAGTCAAAGGTTTTAGAACATCATTACCTTTTTCAGGTTTTATTTAACATGTGTAATGCCATCTTTTGACTTTGTAATAACTTTTAAGGCAGTAACAACAAGAAATAATGATTGGGGGTAGTGCTTGTTTGAAAGTGAGATTATATTTTTATGTTTTCAAAGTGCTGGTCCGTGAATTTCTAATTATTTATTTCAAGTTGGAGCTCCACTATAAGCTATGTTGACTGTTCAACATTAGATACAGTAAAAAGTTCTGACTGCTGGCAAAAATAAAACCCAAAAAGCTTACTATTATTACAGTCACTAAAATCTATCTTATTAGTGGTTCATGTGACATCTAGAATGTTTTGTTTGCCAAGCCAACAATCAAAAAAAAGTATTAGAATACTCATTATGTTATATATTGGACCAAGGTACTATCAAATGCTTTGTCAGCTGAAGTTTCTGCTTGGTAAGTTTTTAGTGTGGGAAGACATTGTTTTGAAGTCATTAATAACTTTATGAGTGCGCCTCTTGGATAAAAAAAATGTATCTGATAAAAAATGGTGCTTCTTCATAGCACAGGCTCTGTTCTTTCTCCAGAGTATTCACTTCCTGTTTAATACAGTAACAAAGTGGGTGAATGCTACATAAGGATTTATGTTTTCTTGCTTTAATGTTTCTCTCCCCTGGTTTCAAAGAGAAGGAGCAGAGCTAGATCCTTAACTAGTGATGTAATCCAAAAAAAGCTATAATGTTTATGGAGAAGATATATAATGTTTGTACAGGAAAAAATTCCTAAAATATTATGCTGAAGTTTGCACCTATACACAAACAAGCAATTTTCTAACCAAAAGAAAGAATGAACTATTGCACAATGTGCTAACTCAGCAACAGATACATCAAAACAACAATAATAGTAGTTGTGTCCAAAATACTACAACAAAATATCCATTATAACATGACCAGGGTAGCTCGGACTTCTAGCCCATCTTTTACCACCACCATCAGAATCTCCGCCTCCCCCCGACCCCACCTGCTTACCAACCACTCCCCCACCATTAAATACCCAAACACCAATCTTGGTTTTAAATTGGCTGGCAAGCAGCCTTTTTTATTAAACACCATTAAATAAATTAACCATTCAATAATTAACAAACAAATATCAAATAATAAATAAAAGACAAATAAATAATTACATTTTACACTTTTGATATGCAAACATACATTACCATAACATACCACTCCATTATTATTATTATTATTATTATTATTATTATTATTAATAAACCGGGATTATATAACTCAAACATATTACGTTGGATATAACTTAATTAAAAAACAACCTAATTCCCCCTTTTAATAATACAAAACCAAGATATCCATAATGTTATCAAACACCGAAATCCCTGTTATACCCACAAACAACCAGGCTGCAGGTCTCAGAGAGCAACCCAACAGGAATTTAACTGTTCCAACATCTCCACCTTGGCCCCTAACCGCCCAGCACTGCCTTAGGAGGCATAGTCACCCATTCACCATAAAGGGGGGGGCCACACCAAAGACGATTCCCCCCTGCAAAAATCCACCACTTTTCCAATGCACTGGTTACTTGCCTTCCAATACTCTAACGAACCAAAATTACAAAATTATAATCATACCAGAAAGGGGTGGGTGGGCAGGGCAACTTTACCTTCCAAAAGAGGGCCTCCCACTTCCGTCTTCCCCCTTTTAACTTGTCCAATGCTTAATCTCCTCTTACTCCACGCTCCACACTAGCCTTTCTTCATTCTATTAACCCATAACACCCCTGGGCTAGGCCTAGTACCATGTCGTGTAGGCCCTGCACCTCATTTCTTACGGCTACGGGCCTCTCTTTTTTTTTCAAAATGTGTTTAACCATGGGGAAAGCCTTAAATAAGTTTCAGGTCTGTAGATGTTACTAAATCTGAACTTTACAGTACACTTTACAGTACGTCTGTGGTCAGGGGGAGAATTGCCTTCTTACATTGGAGGTTCATACATTGGTAGTCAGTGGAGGAAAGGCACCTTTGCATTGGTCTTTAGTGGGAGAAGGGCCTCCTTACACTAGTTGTTGGGGGTAGAGGAGCCCCCTTACATTTGTGGTCATTAGAAGGGCTTTCCTATATTGATGGTCAATTCAAGAATGGACTCTTTACAGTGTTGTACAGGTTGTCAATGAGAAGGCCTCCATACATTGTCATCAATGGTGGCATAAGGGTTTCCTTACACCAGTGGTAAAAAATATTCTAATACTTTGGCAGTCAATACGTTGGAAGCTCTAATATTCTGTAGGTATTTCTACCTGATCATGTCACTGCTAAATATATGCAAGCCCTGTCAGGCAGAAGATCAGCCTGTCACCTCTAGGTAACATCCTGACATTTACTGCTACATGCAAAATATTTCACATACTGAAAAAAATGCACCATAAACAGCCTACACAGTATAAAGAAATATGTCCAGCCATATAACTTGGATGTGTGTAATGTGATGTCTCAGTTTTTTTTCCATGTATTTTGATATGTATAGCCTTTCAGTTCTTGCAGCACTGGACAATTCTTTACATAAAACTAACCTTAAAAATTGATTTTATCCACAATATCTGTAAATAAATTTATTGTGATCATGACTGGGAACAACAACCTAAAAATAAATCTGTTATAATTAAAGCATTGTCCAAGTGTCCTGTCTGTGCAAAATTAATCAAGTTTAATCTCTTTTAAGATAAATATTTTATAATAAATGAAAAGCAGACTGGCTGTTCACAAACATTGCCTTTTTTAAATTAAAAATGTGCTGTTTTGAACTGGATAAAAATGCTAAGAACCAGAGGTTGGACTAAGTCGTCACCCTTCAAGTCCAAGTCGAGTCCCAAGTCATTCACACCAAGTCCCAAGTCAAGTCCCAAGTCACCAATAATTCGAGTTCCAAGTCAAGTCACCTAATTTATCACCACCTTCCTCCTCGCCCCTTTCAGCTGTCAGAGGATAAAGCTGTGGAATTGCAAAGAAGGCATTGTTACAGAAGACTCACTGCCTTCCTCCCCACCTTTCTTGCATTCTAAGTCCACAGCCTTCCCCTCTGACAGCTAAAGGGGGCGGGGAGGAAGGCAGTGTTATGGAAGCCTTAGTGCCTTCCTCCCTGACCCGTTTAGCTGTCAGCAGAGAAAGCAAGGCCCAAGTCGAGTTGCAAGTCGCTGGGCAAAACCCCCTAGTCGAGTTGCAAGTTGTTGATTAGGCGACTTAAGGTGTGCTCCTCGAGTCCAAGTTGGGCAACTCGAGTTCCAATCTCTGCTAGGAACATATGGTGCAGGACAACATTCTGACCCTCTACAGCTTGTGTTCATTAAATCACAATACTATCGCTTTTAGAACACAGTCAAAGTCTGAAAATAATTGCTCTTGACCAAATCCATTTGTATTTTTCAAACAACGAATATTCTTTACACTTTTTATTTTTTACCTTTTCTTTATACATTTTTATACTTTGTATAGATGTAAATATGGTAGTAAATAGTAGTTTTGATGTTTGAATTCGGGTTGTCCCTATATTCGACCCGAATATGGCTGTTCGAATTCAGGTAGACCCGACCCGAAAAACACGGGTTCGACAGCAAACATTCGTGAGGAAAAATGTCATTGTGGGATTCCTGGACCGTGGGAACTTTGCGGTCACAACTAATTGAAAGCATGTGCCTTCAATTAGCTGTAACCGGAGTCAATACGAGGGCAATAGAGGTTGAATGGAGATACTATCTCCATTCATACCTCTACTACTCTGTGAATGGCTGAGAAATAGGAAACCCTGATGACAGCTCAAGCATCATCAGGGTTTCCCTTTCCTCAGCCAATCAGGGAGCAGAGCAATCAGCAGAACTTTACTATGCTACAAGCTCTGCTCCCTTGATCGCTCCACGATCAGTGGAGCAGAGCTGTCAGCATAGTAAAGCTCCGCTGATTGCTCTGCTTCCTGAGGAAAGGGAAATCCTGATGACAGCAAAGGCACCATCAGGATTTCCCTTTCCTCAGCAACTCAGGGAACTTGAGCTGTCATCAGGATTTCCTATTTCTCAGCCAATCACAGAGCACTAGGGATGAATAATATAATTTTAAAAAAAAAATTTCATTTTATTCTTATTAGGAAAAGCTGTAATTCCCCAGTGTTTCGGCCTTGTAGAAAAAAAAAATCCCAAAAAAGTTTTAAAAACTAAGGAAGTTCAAATAACTAGTTGCCTCTCTGTCGTCTGTTTATGCTTTCCAAGCTTAAAAAAAGTTTGTGCAACAGATGTGGATTAATATGAAAAGTGTTCCTAAAACCTTTTTGTCCGTTTCCTGTATCCGTTGATCTTTTTCCCCTATCAGACACCAAGCCACAGTGCTGTTACCAGTGCTTTTATGTAGTTGACCATCAGTGGTTTAGAGTATATTAATGCAAACTGTTTATGCAGCTAAGGAATAAACAGTAATTTCCTAAAAACACATCTATCCATTTGAAAGCATTCCTTAAAAGCAGTATCACTTGGACCAGAGAAGAAGTAAATGCAATCCACAAAAGATTAACTGTGCAAATAAAAATATTAGACAATACTTCTTACTTATTACTCTATTGATTAATGACAGGCAATCTTCCTGCACTTCCTGGTAATTGGAATGCAGTTATTGGTGTTGGAACTTTCCAGACTTTTCCTTGCATCCTGTACAACTCTGTTTGCCAACGATGCAGTCTAATAGTCATACTGCTAAATCATTAATTTGTTGACTGTGGGAAGAAATGAGATGCTCCAACACTCCCAGGTAGTAAGATGTGCCTGGAATATATATGGGCTTAAAGGTTCCTGTAGGTACTGTAGGTGTAGGTCTTCTACTATAGTTATAAGGACTCTTTGAAGCTTCTATATATAAGCAGTGAATCTGATATTCAGCAACATTCTCTGATGGAGAAGCTTTCAGGTGCCTGTGTCTAGAACACATTCAATAGGGTTAGGATAAATATATGATGCATGTGTACTCTTAGATACATTTTTGTCATTTGTGTATTTCTTCCAGATCAGGGTAGTAATTCGGTATGAAACAACTTTTCAATGTTGCCTTTGAGCAGGAGATTCTCGTAAAAAGATTGGCCTTGATGCATTCTCTCTGCATGCACCGTAACTGATAACACAATTTCATGTTGTTTATTATTCTGTATTTGCAAAAGTCTGCTTACAAGAACATGGTAGCTACTTTAACTTTTATTCTAAAGTGATTATTTTCATAGAAGATTGTAACTAGTTATATGGAGATAATTTTACCTATGTTAAATACATAGAAATTAGTTGCATAAATTAAGGGTGGTTTGAGGTCATTACAGTTGAATGCATTTAATTACTGTGAATAGAGCTTCGTCCAGTAAAAGAGGCTAATTTGGAAAGACCCTGCATTAAATTTTTGTGACAGTGTCTCTATGGGGATAATTACCTAATTCACTAAATGGCTAAAAGAACACTCTGGCTGCAATTTACAATGGAGGAGTGAAATTAAGTGTTTTACAATGGGAGAGAGAAACAATATATTAAAAGCCAAAATGTGCTTTGTGTTTTGACAGAGTAGGAACTAGTTACATGCTAGCTATATATATAGTCTATATATATGTTTTGTTTTTTTGTAGTATGTGTCCCATTGGGGAGATTTTTAATTTTCCTATTCTGGCTACACAAGAGGAAGGAGAAGAGATAAAAGTGAGGGAAATACACACTTGAACACCTGAACATTTATCCTATGTGCAACTTTTTGTCTCTTCTTCTGTTCCAGTGACTACTTTTCATTTTGGATTTTCCCATCACTTTTTGACACCAATGACAATGGTCACCAGGACAAACTAGACAGAGAGAATCTAGTTAAGACACAGACTGCAATAAAATAGGGGATATAACTACTTTACTACTAAAAAAAAAAAATCTAAAACTCTGAAATGTTTTGGCCAACAGTGTCATCAGACATAGCAGTGCACATGGATGCTATAGGGCCTAGGGATAGGGAGGTATATTAAACATAGAAAAATCTTTGTGTGAAGATAACTCGTTCACAATATTAAGGATTTTACAGATTGCTGTTGACATTGAACTCCTTGTGACAAATCCAATCAAGAAAAGCTAAAATCAAGTACAATCTGAGACTTTTGAGTCATTGTCGCTAGTTAAAGATCCACTTTGCAAGCTGTGCAGTAATGTGGATTTGTTTAGCCATAGTAATAATATATATTTATTGCTCTGAAAGCATCCTGTCATTCATTTCAGAAATTAGCCCTGTATGCATCTAGGACATGAACAGAGTTTTCCTAATAGGGCAAAGATTGCAAAAACTAACTTGACAAGATATCCTGTGTACTAGTGAGACTAGATATATGGAAACATCAGAAAGGAAACCAGATTCAAGTTTAAGTAAGAAAAAATAATGTATTATGAACATAAGTGACAAAAAACATAAATACACATGTGAAAAGTAAAAAAAAAAATGAATTTGCATGTCCAAACAGTGGAGAAGGGATATCAGAAGGACCAGGTAGAGCATGGTTATTTGTAAGTATACATTGTTTTTTTTTTTGTTTACACTACTTACAGCTAAATTAAGAAAATCAATCTTGCCAAACAATAATTTGTGTAGTAATTTTAAAACAAAAAGGAGATTAAGGTAAATCCATGTGAGAGGGACATGGTTCTCCTTTATCTTTTTCTCCTTTTTCTTTTTCTATCCTTCGTCTTCTTTATGAATTCTGTTTGTCAAGCAGAGATGCTAAGAGTACCACTAACAGAATCTTGTTGGAGTCCCTTGACTAAGTGAATTTATCAAGTGATAAGTATCCAGTTAATATTCTGTTAGTCTGCCATTTTTTGTCTCCCTCAAAGTCTATTGAGTTAATAAATTGGGTCAAATCTGATCACATGGAGGTCAGACAACCCAGTGCCTGCTAATGTTATAACAGTGTCAACTCCAATTATTCTAGGTCATATAACACAGGTTTTTTACAGCTCACACGGAATAAATTAGAGCAGACGGAGCTCAGAATGCTGCTGACAGAGATATTTCTATACTATTAACAATTGATGAGAAAGTTCATGTCCTTTCCTAGAGCTACGGCAGACAGGAAGAAGAAGCTGGCGAGGCTATACTGCCTTTTCATCATTTGCTATTAGCATCCTTTTTTGATGGATTATGTATCAAATAATCTGCAGATTTTACAGTATGTTTTCAAGGAATGAAAAAAGAAAGTTGGGCTGCCTTTCTCATTAGGCTTGCATTGCTTTAGCTGCTGGGGAAAAAAAATCTATTTTTGTAAAGTAGATTTTCAATATTTCAGCTATTTCAAAAACTCATGCAATGCTTGAAATCATCAGAAATTCTCATTAATTCTAGTTCATCGGGGCGTGAAGATGGTTCCTAAGGAACTACCTGTTTAGCTGATTTATATATTACATTGATTTTATACATGTACAGCTGTCGGATTTCAAGAGTCAGTCCTGGGTTTAAAGGAAAAGTCCCTGGAATTTTTGGTCTTGGGAAATTTCCTTGGTTTCAGAGCTCATCAACTGTAATTAAGCATTTAATTAGCATACAAACTACTACCTTGCCAAGCCAATTAATAATAAATTGGAGCTTTCAATATTTAGAATTACCCGAAGTTAAAATAAGAGAGAGGAGGAGAGAAGGCTTTTGTGGCAAGTAAGTGTATTGAAACAAAATTAATTTTTTCAATGGTGCAAACAGATTCATATAGTATTTCTTTACACTAAATACTATACATAGTCCTACTATACTTGCACAATAAACATTTTAATAACATAGGAGGTGTCTTGTTCCATATAGGCAGCCTTCCTTCATATACTGATTGTGTAGATTGCCAAAATTCAATTTATTTTATGCCAACCCCTAAGTTCCCAAGAAATGAGCTTGTTTCAGGTCATAGTCAAGAACGAATATAAATGAAACCAAGGGAAAGAGGGTTGTTTATAGGCAAACAAAAAAGTATTTACCCATAATGTATTCCATACAAAAGTCACCCTGTGTATAATTCACTACAGGTAATCCCTGGGTTACATACGAGATAGGGACTGTAGGTTTGTTCTTAAGTTGAATTTGTATTTGTGTAAGTCAGAACAGGTACATTTATTTATCAAATGTATCTAGGACAGATGTTTGTCTCAACATATTATTGGCAACATGGTGTCAGTTACTGTATAAAAATCCTCACTGTGAGCTAATCACAAACAAATAAAAATAAAACTTTATGGAGCCTAGACATTCATTAATTTCTGGAGCAAGCGGTGCTTTGATATGCAAAAAGAAACAACTGCAGAGTTTGTTTTGGTCATTAAAAAGTTAAAAGAGGCTGCAGAATGAGCTCACCCCCCAAGATAACCCACAACCTTAGCTGTGTTTAGCAAAAGACGTTTTCTGCAAGTCATGCAAACCGCCCCCCTCCCCCTGTCAAGCCTCTGTCCTGCAAAGAATGAGCAGGGAAGCCCAGTTTGTAACTAGGAGTATGTTGGATGTCCTTAACCCGGGGACTACCTGTAAACATAATTCAACTACTGCACCATTGCAATGAAGATTTTCTTGGAAAGGAAACAAGACCACTGTCCATATACCATAACTCATGGTCCCAACGTGTTTCTTGATGTAGATTACAGAGATTAAATACTTCTGACTCTCATCTCCTTTATCTTAGAAGAGTGGAAACATCTAGTCAAGTATTGCAACAAGAGTTGCTTTTTTATATATTTTTTCGGGGCCTTTAAACCCTATTTTTTACAAATCTTATCAGTATGTGTACATTTAGTCTTGTGGCTAAACTACAGGTGATTCCAATGAATTCCCGATGTCCAGCAATCAATGTTGCAAATGTTCAACTAATAAACGTAACTGCCTTTCAGCCATTTATACTGACTGCCAACAGGCAGCAAAATAAACAAATGCACTGTTGGCTGATTGCTTCAGATTTTTCTGTACATTTGCAGCTAATCTTAGAAGATAACCCCGTTTTACATAATAAAGATCACTTGGAGAATGGGTGCTTAGTGAATATGCTGGTTCCATTTATGCTTAGTGGGAACAAATTGAATTGCTTTGCAAATCATTGTTGTTTTACAGCAGTTTAATTCCCTTCTTTCCTGAGGGGCTAGTAAACATGGAAAGCAATAATTCACTTAGAAACTCTCAATGCTGTAGTTTCTTCTGTTTGTTATCTAAATAAGAAAAGCTAATTGAAACAGTGGAAACATTACCACTAAATAACAGCGAGATGAATGTGTTTTCGTGGCTTCTCTAACTTTAAGGGGATCTGTATTGGGATACATTTTATTAAGCAATAAGGAAGATTTATCTTGTTGTGGTAATGTGTTAGAAACCTTTTATGAATCAACAAAGATTTGTGTAATGGGTGAAAGGTTCTCCTTGACCCCCAAGACATGATTAGTTTGTTGTAGGGTGAAATTGGAAAGTTGTTGCAGGTTTGTCTCTTGTCAGTGAAGATAGAAAGGCCCGTAGTAAAAAATGAGAGGAGGGCCTTCATGACAGGGTGTAAGGGGTTGCCCAGCGTGAAGTAGAAAGGGGGGAGATGTAAGGTAAGAAAGGAGTTAAAGTTTAAAAGATACTGGTTTAGAATTGAAAGGGGGTTGGTTGAAAGTTAACCACCTAGCAGTTATGCCCGTACGAAGGTCGGGCAAAAAAAAATGGCTAGGATGGTTAACCCCGTATTTTTGTCACAGCCTTACCTCCATGGTCCCGCTGTGCACCAATTTAAAAAAAAAATTTCATGAAAAACAGTGGATCACTTTTGGTACAGAAATCTAGACCTCAGTGTAACGCTCAGGTGGTTAATGGAGGGGGGGTAGAGAATACAAACAGGTATAGGTGGGCTACAACGGAAGTACAGCACATTTTACAGGCAAAAAATTTCCCACCCTCCCTGTGGTTAGGTAGGGGTTGTAGAAGTGTTGGCGGTTGGGGTCTGGTGGAAGGTAAGTGCCCTGTGGTAATTTTTGGGGGTGAGGGGGCATCCAGGATTGTGGGGGTGACCCTTAAGTTTATTTTGGTGTGGGCTCCTGAGGCGTGTGCGGTGGTAATGGTGCCAGTGCGGTGGTAATGGGGCCAGTGCGGTGGTAATGGTGGGTTGCAATTAATGCAACTGGAGGCGGGCTTTACCTTCCAAGACCTGCAGCCTTGTTAAGTGTAGGTTTAAATTTGTCCAAAGAAAGTGAGATAGTTTGGATTGGTTGGGGGGTGTTAACTATTTGTGTATGTCTTTAAGGTTTATTACAAGTGGTTAAATATTCAAGAGTTATTTATAGTTATTTATAGTGATTTATGTTTATTTAAATGTATTAAAATTATTTATGGTTATTTATGAATAATTTATGCAATTGTTATATGAGAATAATATTTTTGTTAGTACACGGCTGCTTGCCGGAAAGGGATAAGAGCGGGGCAGGGGATCCACACTACCCTTGTCAAGTACTGGACACATGACTGAGCCCTTATTATTTACTGGAAAAAACAAGCAGGAAAGTGCAGTATAACCATGTAGACCAATTGCAAGAACATATTATACAATCATTCAACATATACACATAGCAATATTACTACTAATCACAGTATAACATATAAAATGGCTTATGAACAGCATGCTAACACACTCACTCAAAAACTACTTCTCATAGCGTTCCATCCAATTCTGATGTTTTTATGCTAACTGAAAAATAGTTGAAAGATGCACTAACAACATGCATGATTCATACTGTCCAGGGTCAGGGTGTCAAACAAATTTGGCCCCCATGAGGAATTTTTTGGGCCCCCAAAGGAATTCTAAATAAGACCTGCAGCTAACCCGCCGCTGCATTGGAATGGGGCCGCAACTAAAATTATCGGCATCACTCACGTCTATAGACCAGCAGCCTCTCTGCCTATGTATGGCCCCACATTGGACTGTTTTATAGACGCACAAAGTTGTAGTAGCGGTGCTATTTCTGTGAAGAGGGAGTTCCAGCTACTTATAACATTAGGCCCTGCATTGGACTGTTTTATTGGCGCAGGGAATTGTAGTAGCGGTTCTATTTCTCTATTATAGGCTTTTTGCAGATTAAATGTTAAGCAAAAGCTCTTTGTTTACATATGAAAAGGTTTTATATTTAATGAGAAGGAAAAACTTCCTCAATTATTTCAATAAACTTCAAGTTTGGCCAGAGACTTTGCCTAAGATTTTAATTTTGGCCTTCTGTGTATTTGAGTTTGACACCCCTGGTCTAGGGGGAACATATTTGGGGGAGTCAGAAATGGAAAAGGATCTGGGGGTTCTGGTAGATCATAGACTTAATAACAGCATGCAATGCCAAGCTGCAATATCTAAAGCTAAGAATGAGCAGGGAAGCCCAGTTTGTAACTAGGAGTATGTTGGATGTCCTTAACCCGGGGACTACCTGTAAACATAATTCAACTACTGCACCATTGCAATGAAGATTTTCTTGGAAAGGAAACAAGACCACTGTCCATATACCATAACTCATGGTCCCAACGTGTTTCTTGATGTAGATTACAGAGATTAAATACTTCTGACTCTCATCTCCTTTATCTTAGAAGAGTGGAAACATCTAGTCAAGTATTGCAACAAGAGTTGCTTTTTTATATATTTTTTCGGGGCCTTTAAACCCTATTTTTTACAAATCTTATCAGTATGTGTACATTTAGTCTTGTGGCTAAACTACAGGTGATTCCAATGAATTCCCGATGTCCAGCAATCAATGTTGCAAATGTTCAACTAATAAACGTAACTGCCTTTCAGCCATTTATACTGACTGCCAACAGGCAGCAAAATAAACAAATGCACTGTTGGCTGATTGCTTCAGATTTTTCTGTACATTTGCAGCTAATCTTAGAAGATAACCCCGTTTTACATAATAAAGATCACTTGGAGAATGGGTGCTTAGTGAATATGCTGGTTCCATTTATGCTTAGTGGGAACAAATTGAATTGCTTTGCAAATCATTGTTGTTTTACAGCAGTTTAATTCCCTTCTTTCCTGAGGGGCTAGTAAACATGGAAAGCAATAATTCACTTAGAAACTCTCAATGCTGTAGTTTCTTCTGTTTGTTATCTAAATAAGAAAAGCTAATTGAAACAGTGGAAACATTACCACTAAATAACAGCGAGATGAATGTGTTTTCGTGGCTTCTCTAACTTTAAGGGGATCTGTATTGGGATACATTTTATTAAGCAATAAGGAAGATTTATCTTGTTGTGGTAATGTGTTAGAAACCTTTTATGAATCAACAAAGATTTGTGTAATGGGTGAAAGGTTCTCCTTGACCCCCAAGACATGATTAGTTTGTTGTAGGGTGAAATTGGAAAGTTGTTGCAGGTTTGTCTCTTGTCAGTGAAGATAGAAAGTAATTTCAGCAATTACTATAGATTGCTTTAAGAAAAATCTAGATGCTTTTATAGAAGCACAGAATATACCTGGGTATTAAGTATTTAAAGTAAAGATAACAGAGACTGTTGATCCAGGGAACATCCAATTGCCTCAGGGAATCAGGAAGGAATTTTTTCCCCTGTTGAAGCAAATTGTACCAGGGTTTTTTTTGCCTTCCTCTGGACCAACTATGTCTTATGGGGTTTTATATCTAGGTATGTTTATTTCGCTAGTGGTTGAACTTGATGGACTTGTGTCTTTTTTCAACTTAACCTACTATGTAACTATGCTATCTCTTCATCTGCAGCTTTTTTTCACATTTGTTTCTATGAACAGCTTTTTCATTACTTGCCTTATTGTTGGCTCAGGCTGTGGTATTGCATGAACCATACATTTAGATCATCTAGCTAAAATACCAGAAAATTGTTGTCATACTTACCTGTCATTTTTCTTTTCTAGTCCCCAGGAAAGGAAAATTACAGGTAAATATGACAACAATTTTCCCTTTTTCTGGCACTCAAATCTGCCAGCGCACCCACCGAACATAGCAAGGAAAAAATCTGAAGGGAGGGCAGAAAAGACAATACCTCTCAGAGCAATACTGCTGCAAAAAATGTTAATGCTTTGTCAATGCCGATTGTAATGCAGAACCCAAATGGGATTCTGAACTGAAGATAACGTCCAACTTATAGTGGCAAAAAAAGGTATTAGGTGACATCCAGCTGGCTGATTTGCAGATTGTCTCTAGAAACTTGTGCTGTCCCTAGGAAGGGCAGGATGCTGGATAACCCTTCATTGAATAAGCCCTTATCTCCTGCGGTGTAATCAAACCCATAAAGGAGTAAGCATACCAAACTGTTTCCAAAATCCAAAAGGAGATGATTCTTGTGGATGTCGCTTGGCCTCTCCTTGGCTCGCTAGGAAACACAAACATGTTGTTAAAAACACCTGAAACCTTTGTTCTCTGTAAGTAGATAGAGATTAGGTGAACCATATCTAATTTCCTAAAGTGTTCCTCCTACTCTTGATATCCAATGGATGGTGTATCCATTGCTGTTAGTACTGCCTCCCAGTTCAGATGGAAGACTGATAAAAATTTTAGAAGAAAATCTAGGACGCAGTGCCTATCAATGAAATTGAATAAGGTTTCTTGATTGAAAGGGGCTGAAGCTCAGAGACTCGCCTGGCTGATGTGACTGCCTTCAAGAATACCAATATTTCAAATCAGTTTTTCTATAGAAAATACCTCAATGGGATGAAACAGGGCCAGTAGCAGAGCTTTGAGAACCAATGGTAAGTTCCACATTGGAAATAACAGTCTGAAAGGCGGTCTTATCTTAAACACAGCTTCCATATCCTGTCAAATTAGCACATTTTCCAACCATCTTACAGATGTTAGTGCTGAAAAGGCAGATACCAGGAAATTATTTGTATTGTAACTAAGTTACTAAGGCAGATTGCAAAATATCCAAAACCTGAGCTAGAGTAGGATTTACAGGGGAGAATTCTGCTTCTTGTGCTATCTGAGAAAACTTTCCCAGATCCTAAAATATGTCTTCTCCAGGACTGTGTTTTCAGGAGCGTCCCAGCAACCAGTTGCAAAAAAACTCTTCCTTTCAAAATAAAGCCCCTCAACTTTCAAATAAATGGTCCGGGCTGATACCAGATTCCCTGCACTAGCAAATGTAGCTAACACCAGGGAGGAGCAGCTATCATTTCGACTACTAACGAGACCATGGTCTCCTCGGCCAATTAGGGGGAATTATTATTACATATCTTGCGTCTCTCTTGTTTTTAGTAGTACTTTCAAGATTAAGGCTATTGGTGGAAACACACAGAGAAGAAGAAAGTTCTAACTGATAGAGAAAGCATCTTGAGCTATTGCCTGATTGTTTCAAAATCTTGAACAAAATGCTGGAAGCTGCATATTGTTTGGCAAAGCTATCAGGTCGATTACCAGGGCCCCCCACTATTGAAAGATCGGTTGGAGATGTTTGGGGTTTAAGGCCCAGATTTTGGAATCTGGGAAGCATGTGCATCTGCTCACTGTATCTGCCAACTGATTCTGATTCTGACCCCTGGAAGATAAGCCACAGAGTTGTCTAGGGCAGTGGTTCCCAACCTTTTGGACATCATGGATCACTAAAATTACAGACTCCAGAGAGCGCATGCCTGGGGAGCCGTGTGTCACTCAAATGGGAAGAAACTTCTCTCAGAGTGATGTCATGATGTCAGAACCCAACCACTCTCCCATTGCAGTTCCGAGCCTGTGATGGGAGAGTGGGTGGGTTGTGTCCAAAGACAGATGCCCTGAGCCTGCGATGCTATGGGAGACATGCTGGCTTGGAACGGTGCGGCCCCTCAAGCGGGGTCCTTCTCCTGACCCCACTAGGGCTTGCACTGGCCAGAGCGGCGGACCACCAAAATTTTTCGGACCACAGGTTGGGGACCGCTGGTCTAGGAGATGTTTTTCTGCCCATGAAAAACAGCCGCAGCAGACAGAAACGTCTTATTCCCCCTTGTTTTGAGATGTATACCATTGCTGTCCTGTTATGCATGAGTTCTAAAACCGGCCCAAAAGTCCCTAAAGCCTTCCTGGTTGGAAAAAGTCTGGAATTGAACCCTGTTTCTTGCTTATTAAGGGGACTGTTGTCACTGCCCAAGCCCTGCAATGAATGTAGGATATGAGGACCTCTTGTTTTGACATCTCCACCGTAAGTATGATCTGATACAATATGCATAGGATACTACCGATCATACCCAGGCATCTGGAATTCTGTCCTTCCAAAGATCTGAAAATTTGTCTCCAACACCTGGGCAGAGCCATCTTCATAAAGTATTGGTTGCAGACGTAGCTGCTTGTGGGACCCTGGACTTCAAGGCCCTTTGGAAGGATGCTTGAGGTCCCCTCCACTGTATACAAAAAGATTTCACAGGGTCACATTCTCCTAAAATCGTAAAAAAATTGGCATGGGTATTTTGCCTAGAGGCTGGAGAAGGCATTGGCTTCAACAAGAAAACTGCTGATGTCTACACCTTTGAGAAATCATATTTTCCTCCTGTTACTCGTGAGCCTAGAGCCAACAAGGAACCATAAGGAGCCTAGCAAAAACTGCTCACATTATTATTATTATTATTATTAATAATAATAAACAGGATTTATATAGTGCCAACATATTACGCAGCGCTGAACATGCCTTAAAAAAATTAATATTACAAAAACCTACCAGAAATACTAGAAATAACACTAAAAGCAGCCAGCAAATCCTAGTATACAATTTCCCTTTAAATATGGAGCTCGCTGGATGTAGGACAACAATCGTTGCCCCCAGACTGCCGCCTAAAGAGCGGTAACATCCCCTGTTCTTCCTAGAGACAACCCAGCTAATGGAACACACTAATGGCCAAGAACAGCTAGAAAATCCTACTGTGCATGTGCGGGCTGAAGGCAAGAGGACCCGGAAAGGAAAGAACTGGAACTGGAAGTCTCTTTATGAGAATC
>NC_092867.1:44016270-44028449 GCF_032062135.1 Pyxicephalus adspersus
GGGGGGGGGGGGCCCCATTTCCTGATCACGGACGGAGGCAATATTTGTCAGAAAACAGCAGTAAAAGGTGCGGATTGATATTTTATGGGGTGTTACAAACGACTCCTAGATATGAACGGGGCTTCCCTACTCCTTCGTGTGCAGGATGGAGGCTGGGGGGGGGGGGGTTGGCATGGCATCACCAGTCCTGGATCGAGGAACAATGTGGGAACAAGTCTTTTCAAGAATGTGTGGGTGGTCCTTGGGGGTCAAAAGAGAATAAACACTGACACCAAATTTTATTTAAGAGCTGTTCTGTTTCTTTTTGTTCGGGCTTCTAGCTTAGGTACAGAGATTGTCCAGATTGTGCCATTTCATGAAGACACAAAGTTGTTTTATTAATAATTAAATTTATGTTTTTTTTCAGGAACATGTCCATATGACTTTCTTCAAGTCCTTTTGAAGGCTTCTTTTTCATTCCATAGCTCATATGCAGTTTTAGTAGTTTTTTTCCAGGTAAATAATTTTAGCTTTTATATGTCTCATTCTCTTTACAACACCCATTGGTTCTGATTTGTATGGTACAACAATTTAGTAACATATTTTCATGTTTCCTTAGAATAGCTTGTGTTTAGCCACTCTGCACACTGTGCCATTATCAGTATGCATTTTAGGCATTAGTGTGAAAGAAAGAGTCCTGAGATTTAATGGGACCACATAATTCGAAAGTCTGAATTAAGTCCAGGGAATGTCTGGGTCTGCTGTTGTACAATATATAATAAGGCACCAATGGATAGGGCTTTTTAAATATCTATATCACATATCTCTTAAAATTGTTCTTTATTTACATTTTTTAAAAAACCTATAGTTGTTAGATTTTTAACTATGACCAAATATTGTTGCACACATATTGCCCCTGATTCATCAAGCACATGGCAGAAATCCGGCCGGCAGATTCAGGATGCGATTGTACGCGCGCCCTCGAGTCCCGGACCGCGGTAATCCGCGATCGCTGGTCGCGCGTATTATCGCGCTTCCAGCGATCGCGGATTTTAATGATGAATCAGGGGCATTGTACACATATTGACAAGTAGTATGACCACTATATTATTATGATTATTACACATTTATTTATACAGTGCCAACATATTAGGCAACCCTTTACGACGTCCATAGCCATGTCACTAACTATCTCTCAAAGGGGCTCCCAATCTAATGTCCCTACCATAGTCATATGTCTTTTATAAAAAATTTTGGGGAAAGCCAACTAACCTAACTGCATGAGTTTTGGAATGTGGGAGGAAACCAGAGTGCCAGAGAGAGGAATATTCCATACGATACATTTAATTACATACACATAAAAATATACAAATGTAAACATCACAAAATTGTTAAAAAGTTTAGGCATAAGTATTATAAAGGCACCAATACAGACAATGACACGTTTCGCAGAATAAAGTTTGCTTTATAAGATCATTCACAAACATACCAATTTTCAATGGCATTATAAGATTCATCTTGCATATACTGAAATCCGGATAGCATCCACACTGTAAACCAATATGTGACAGAATATTCCCAATGATGTAGAGGCATGTGAACTGTTAAACACAGGGAGGCATATGGAGTCGCCAACCAATACTGATCTATCTGAAGTTATACTGCAATGTCTACCTGGAGCCAGGAGCTCTCTTATTAACACACAAGAGTTTTCAGGCATGTCAAGTCCAGCATCTTTTTGTTTTGTACAGATATGATGTAAACTTCACCTCCCTTTGGCAGTGGTGAGAAGTTCCTGGCTTTGCCCCCTCCCAGATGAAATAGAAAAATAAGTGTGGGGGCATATGACAGCCTAATATCCTAGTATGTAATTGTGCAAATATCAGGTCTTTGCGATTCTTAAAACTGTTTTTTCTTTTAGTGAGAAGCTGTGATGGCAGAGGCACAAGCAAGTTTCTCGTCGTTGGAGTTACGGGCCGTCATGAAGTTTTTGTTTCTCCAGGGAAAGTCAGCAAAGGACTATCACACTGAGATTTCACAAATACTGGGGGAGAAGTGTCCTTCCTACAAAACCTGGATATCCCATTTCAAGACTGGGCATTTCACCATTGAAGATGAGCCCCGCAGTGGGCGCCTCCCAATCTCAACTGACCCGGCAACCTGCGATGCTGTCCATAAGCTGATTATTGAGGACGAGCGAATATCCACAAAAAAGATAGCCCAGATACATGACATCTCACTGGAGCTTGTCAAGTTTGTTATCACCACTATTTTAGACATGCGCAAGCTTTCAGAGAAGTGGGTACCGAAATGTTTGAACAGTGATCAGAAGAAGGAATGAGTTTATCTATGATCCTGAAATCAAGGAAAAGTCAAAGGAATGGCGCCACAACAGGTCACCGCGGCCGAAGACATTCTGAACTCAGAAATTATCCAAAAAAGTCAAAGCGTCCGTTTTCTGGGACAAAGACGGTATTCTGTTGGTGAACAACCTCAGGGCTCTAGTATCAACAGACAGTATTATGCTAACCTCCTGGACCAGCTGAAGGAGGCAATTAAGGCGAAACACCGTGGAAAGTTGACCAAAGGGATCCTTTTTTGCAGGTCAATGCACCTGTGCACACGCCCAACGTTGTGGCTGCCAAATTGAACACCTTGGGTTTCCAATTGGTCCACCATTCCCCCTACTCACCTAACCTTGCCCCTTCGGACTATTATCTGATCCCGAATTTAAAAAAACACCTGAAGGGGCAACGTTTTAAAAACATTTCTGACGTCAAAGATGCTGCTGAGAGCTGGTTTGTGGCCCAACCAAAGGACTTTTATTTGAACGGTCTAAAAAAGCTGCAACTGCCCTGTACCAAGTGCATCAGTCTCAGGGGGGAATATGTTGAATAAATGTGTTATTTCATAACGCTGGCTCTCTTCTTTCTGGGCAAAGCCAGGAACTTCTCAGCACCCCCTCGTATATATGTTTAATATCTTGGGGTATATACTACATGGATCACTATCACCATCCTTTGATACCTCCTTTGTGTCTATCTACTGTTGTACAGAAAAAAATACTTTTTGCAACTGGTGCACCATTTTATATCAGAGCACATTGATGGATTACTAGTGGAGCTGAGGTAGTGAAGAATGTACTGACTTCAAATCTAAGGTCTGTTTTTGCAGAATCGAGCACTCCAGATTTTAGGGTTGATGGTATACTCAAGTTTAGATATAACAAGCCTGTTCAGGAACCTCTAAGTGTTCACATCTGTATCTTCATTGTTTTATTTTTATTATTTATTTATTTTTGCTACTATGTTCTGTTCATACTGTTAGGCTACGTACACATGTGCGATGATTGTCGTTGGAAACAAAACAATAGGCCAACGACGCCCATGAACTAGGAATGTTGCTGGAAACAAATGACTGTCTAGGCTGATCCATTTGGTTGAAGATCTTTCACTATGTATTTTGTGTATGGATGGTCAGTGATCAATGATTGTCCTGCCAGAAACACTTTATCCAGTACACGTCACTTCCTGCATCGCTCAAATGATCGTATCTAGTATGTGTACATTAATGGAGGATTAAATTTGAATGATTGTATCTTAACAGTGTGTACAGAATTGTGCACTATACATACGTTCAATATAATTGTTAACCATCGTTGATCTGTCATTAGTCCTTTGTTTCCTAACAACAATTATTGCATGTGTGTACGTAGCCTTAGGCTATGACAATAGGTAGCCACTGCCATTAAATGTGTGAATGGCTGTAAATGTATTATTTTTTTAAATGTTAAGTCTCGAAGTAAAAATAATAATGATTATAAAATGCATATGGTAAAAAGTAGTATAATCTGACTGTTCGTATTAGCAGTGGGGCTGGAGTTTTAGTGATAAAATATCATTTGTTCCCTTTCCTGTAGTATCAGTCACTGTTGGTTTTATAATATGGTGTTCTGATAGATAGAATCATTAAATGAAAAACTGCCTTTGTAAATCTCCTGTGATTGGACACTTATCTCCAAGAGATATTAACTGTGAACCTTCTAATGTAATTTATTTCTTCTGATAATACCTTGTTATAGAGAAGATACTGGATTTTTTTCAAAATTTTTGTAACATTAGAAAACACTAGCTCAAAGAACATAAAAAGTTAATTTAATAGTGTGCGGGACCTTTAAAATTTAATATAAACAATCTTGGCTTGGGCTTCTTGACCTTGGGTTTGATATCCACTAAGAATACTGTTTGAATTAAGACTTTATACATAAGTTTGGATTCTGGGAGCTATAGATGCCATTTATAAATAATGCTGAAGCAGGGGGTGCATGCAATCCAACCACTCATAACATTGTTTTAACAACATTACACTGCTTTATACAAATATGAGGCTTAAGGCACAGGATACCTCTGCATAGTAAGTGCATTGCTGTTTTTGGGAATTGAAAACAAGGGGTAAATTTTTCAGGGTGCTGTTCAAGCACTGATAACATTTCTAGATGTTTGCTATAACATCGAATCTTCACTTTTTGAGTTTAGATCACCTTTAATATTTATGTCCGGAGTTTTTTCCATACCAGTAATCCTTCTAATGCTGTAGTTTCCAATTGGTTTCCAGTTTCAAAGGTCCAACTTAAGCTCTTTATTCTGCTTATAACTGCAACCTATGGTGCCAAATCCTAAAACCAAGCTGTCATGGACAGTTGCTCAACTTTCATTAGAGACCAGGAACCAAACTGTGTGGATCCATGTTGTGTGATTGTTATGACAGCCAATCATGTTGATCACAAATAAATAATTTATAAATGATCTGCAGCTCCTAAATATGTTATCAGCATAGTCTTAGTTGTGCAGCTTCTTGTTATGGTGGGGCAACAATGCGGCACTGTTTCTGAATTTACAGTCATTATCATGTAGGCTCTGCTTGCTTGCACTACTGTGGGATGCTTAAACCCTTCTACTGGATGCCGCAAAGTTACCTATTTATCCCTTGTACTTTAATATTAACCTAGGCAATAACCTGGCCTTGTCACTAAGAGATGATGCAAACTAAGCTGTCTAAATTTATTAATGAATTATAATTCCCTGGAAAAAAATCTGATATTTTGGTGTCAGTAGTTAAAGTCACACCTGAAATAATCATACAGATAACCAGGTGACAATTAGCTGAACACCTGAGCTGTATTCTCATTCTGGGTCAGTGATCAGAAGAATCAGAACACAAATAACACAAAATGTATATTATAGAACCAGGTCAGGCAGTTTACATCATCCCCCTGAAAGTACACTTTAAGGTCCTAAATATGTTATCAGCATAGTCTTAGTTGTGCAGCTTCTTGTTATGGTGGGGCAACAATGCGGCACTGTTTCTGAATTTACAGTCATTATCATGTAGGCTCTGCTTGCTTGCACTACTGTGGGATGCTTAAACCCTTCTACTGGATGCCGCAAAGTTACCTATTTATCCCTTGTACTTTAATATTAACCTAGGCAATAACCTGGCCTTGTCACTAAGAGATGATGCAAACTGTGCTGTCTAAACCTATTAATGAATTATAATTCCCTGGAAAAAAATCTGATATTTTGGTGTCAGTAGTTAAAGTCACACCTGAAATAATCATACAGATAACCAGGTGACAATTAGCTGAACACCTGAGCTGTATTCTCATTCTGGGTCAGTGATCAGAAGAATCAGAACACAAATAACACAAAATGTATATTATAGAACCAGGTCAGGCAGTTTACATCATCCCCCTGAAAGTACACTTTAAGGTTTTAAAGACTTCTGGTCAAAGAAGGGTTAATTAGGGTGTTCTGCATACTTCATTTGCACCTTTCCCCCGTGTAAAGACAACTGTAACACTCAATGATGTGATAATGTTCTTTTTTACAGTCATAATGCATGATTTGCCATAAACATTTGACTTTTCATTGTGGCAGGTCACGTTCAGGACCGCTGTACCAATGATTAAAGAGCTTCAAGGAACAGCTGACGCTAAAGATCAATAGGTTGCTTGGCTATATAAATCCCAACTTATTGTGCGCTTTCTGATTTCTAAACTAACGCTCTTATCGCCTCCATTCATCTGTCCTATGCAGTACCAAAATCACAGCTATTATTTTTCATTTGTCAGTTATTACACACCACTGAATAAGTGATAGCAATGTATTGTGCAGTCAGTGATTTAATAAGGAAGAGCTGTCTACAGTATTTGTGATTTTATTAGATGCTGATAAAGAGCGATGGCTTGGAATTGAATATAAAAGAACTATTAAAGGTATAAGCAATGAAAAATGATAAAAATTAGGCATGACTGATAGCACATGCATTATCTAGTACTGTACATAAAAAGCTGCCCAAGTTTTGTTTCAGACAGCTTTATTTCTCAATATGTTATAGTTTATCAGGTTTGATTCTGTTAAAGGAACACTACATATTATTTTTAGTAAGGGGATAATACATTTTTTGCAGCATTTACCTTCATTTTAACACAACTTGGCATGAATGTACATGCTTCCCTATTTTGTCTGTTGTATTAAAAATGGAAACTAAAATGGTTCGGGGTCAGTTTTGTTCCAAATTTTTTTTTGGTTAATTTATAAACCCCTTCCAAGCTAGAGGTGACTAAGCCAGGCCAAATTTAGCAGAATCAGTTGGTTGATCCGGTTTACTTGGCAAAGGTAATATTAGTAAGTGTCTTTTAAAACTTAATAATGTGTTAGCAAAAATTACCCAGGCGCATAATTTTGTGTTATTATTATTACACAGTATTGCTGACATATTATGCAGCATTTTACAAAGTCCATAGCCATATCATTAACTGTCCCTTAAAGGGGCTCACAATCTAATGTCCCTACCATAGTCATATAACTTTACAGTCTAAGGTAAGTTTTTACCCAACTGCATGCAATTACCCCAACAGCATGTTTTTGGAGTGTGGAAGGAAACTGGAGTACCTGGAGGAAACCCACGCAAACCCGGAGAGAACCTGCAAACTCCATGCAGTTAGCGTCCTGGCTGAGTGTTCAATGTAAACACAAGTTAGACTCATTTACTGATATTTAATATTTCCTTTGTAAAAATATTAGTCTTTACTTCCTACTCAGTAAATCAACTTTATAACTAGTTAACCTTCCCAGGTTTCATTCTCAGAGGGTTCTGTACGTCTGGTTTGACAAATGCCATTAGTCTGTGAAGGATGAATTCTGCTGGTAAAATATGGCTGGGTCATGGAGATTTGAGTGCTGCCTCGGGGGACATTTGAAATTCTTGTAAAAAATGGACTAGGGAGAGGTTGGTTTTAGTGTGACTTTGGAGGATACATGTAAAAAAAAATACCAGTCCCCTAAATTACAAGCTTGACAGATACCTAAATGCTGCATATGGTATTACAGAATTATAACATTTCCGTTAGCATGGGTGACAATGTGTACTATTACACTGCATTTTATTTAAATGTCTCAAAAACAAATTACAACTTTAAGAATTACTTTCCACATGGTCCCAGGGGGCAGTGATGGTGTTCTGGGCAAAATAATGGTAGCTGGGTACCTGTCAGTTTGGTTTGGCACAGACTATAAACTCTGGAGAATAGAATCATCTGATGTGAACCATCTGGCAGAAGCTCTGACTTCAGTTGTTAGGTGTTTTTATGCCAGCTATATTTCTCCTTTAAATCCAGTTTGTTGCTTTAAATAGGCTTAACTTGATTGCCTTGTTTTGCAAATATTTGCAATATCTGTAAGTACATAAGTAAGTACGAAAGATAAATAATACTTTTGTCGGAAAGCAAGAATAATCCTTTATGTTAAAAAAACACGTGCACGTCAATATTTGGTCATCCAGTTCTGCACATAATCTTTTCACATTAATTTGTCTTTTTGGTGCTTATTCTAGGTATTAACTTCAGTCTGGGCCACTGTTCTGCCAGTTTGTGATCAAACATAAAGGGGACTGGCAAGAATTAAGGATTATAGTCTTAGTGCCTGAGCAGCTTGGAGCATGAGGCGGGCAGATTGTGTCCTGAACATATTGTTTTCTTCTTGCAGAATATAATATAAAAAGTGGCAGACTATTTAAAATTTGCATATATAAATATATGTAAATATATTAAAATAGCAAGACCAACTAAAACAATAGGTTGGAAACTGCATCAAATATGGCTACGTACACACGTGCAATGGTTCTCGTCTGGCTTAGGGCGTCCAGCTTAGGTACTTGTCCGGCTTAGAGCCGATATCAGACGAGAATCTTGCGCGTGTACAGTGCTCGTCGTCCATCGGCCAAACGACCGCCCTGGCGGATCCACGCACAATGGATGATGAATGATCATAATGCAAGTGAAGGGGAGAGAGCGCAGAGTAGAACGGTGCTGTATGTACAGTACTTATTCATGCATCGTGCAGTCATTTGTTGTTGGAGAGAAGCTTTCACCATCCTTTCCAACGTCTGTATTGCATGTGTGTATGTAGCCTTACAGTTAATTAAGGGATACAGATGCACTGCCACTGCCATGGAGTATCACTCCTCTTGCTGCATTCTTCATAATGTAATCTCAATACAAAAACTCCTTAACAGAGGCCAAAGAACTTCCTTCCAATGGCTTTAGTGGGGCCTCATTGCCGTCATAGCTGTTCATAAGATCTCATTGGATGCCAGTCAGTCTAATGTATGTCAACCAGTAACCAGAAGTCTCTTTTTTCCTTGCCTAAACCTCAGAACACATACCCATACATGTGATTTCCCTTAATTTCCTAAGTCAAAGAACAAAAATGGTAAAGACAGTAATGCTAAACAAATAGTTTAAAAGATATAAGTTTTATATGCCAATTGGTGTCCTTTATTAAGAGTATAATAAATGTATTTCAATTAGATTCTCCTATTAAATGTGAAGAAATTCCAAGAAAATTCAATTTTTTTAGTTCTACGAAGGTCTTGATTGGCTGAACCTTTACAATGCCATGGAAAAGACACACATTCCAGTTTTTCTGCAGAAATTAGAATGCCTCATATCCCCTTATTACCTTTAGAGATATGAAACAATTGTCCGGCTTTCTAATCCTTGTCTTGTCTAGTCTTGTGCATTGAACCACTAGCTGACCGTAAATCCAAAGATCTTACGATATGTGATAGAAAGTGATCAAACTAAACTATTACAAATTTTGTTGTTCATAGATTATATCTTTTTTATGCTAATCAAGCTGATATCACTTTATAATACCTATAAACAAAATTGAATTTACAGCTCCCTAGTGAGATACAAACTTTAAAAAGACCACTACCGGTTCATCACTAAAAAATACCATATTTCACAAATAAAATGCATTTATGTCTTACATCCTCCCACGTATTTTCTCTGAATACGTGGGAGGATGCCCAGGGAAGGTCAGTGCACTCGCCGGGGAAAGGTCAGAGGAAAAGGATGCTGCCCGAGGATGGGATCCAATGGGAAGGACACCGGAGGATGCCGATGGGACCAGTGTTTTTTTTTTGTTTTTAGGTACCCCGAGTGTGGCTCAGGGTTACCGCTTTCGGCATGATTTTTTACCTCGAGCCACACTGGGAATTACCGCTCAGGGGGTTAAACAACAGGTGTACAGGAAATGCTCAGCAGAGCTAGGGGGCTCTGCACCAGTGGAGACACGTTTCATGAACGCTAAGTGTTGTGTCTGAGCTAGCTAAATAGCAAGTGATGATTAAGAGGCTATTTCCTGATTGGTTGGCGGGAGGAAAAAGCAGGCACGCTCGGGCTCAGAACTACGTGCATGCACAGGAGAGAGGTGCCTGCGTTTTAGCGAGGAAAAGGTAAGTGTGACAAAACGGTTCTGTATCAAGGGGCTTTGTGTATAAATGAAACTGGTTTAAAATATTTCAGAGATCATGAAGATTTGGATGACATATACATTTGACATCTTTCTAGTGAGGTTTACAGCACTTCTAGTGCTTTATGAGCGCTTAAGACTTGCTGGAACCGAACAAAAGCCCATTCAGTATCCTATATGTATATTTGTGGGTGTGAAAATATCCTTACTTTACCTCTCTATCTAGTTAAAAAAATGCGTGTGTGATAAACATACAAATTCTATTCTATTAGGTGGGAAGCCCATCTACATCTCATCCTGTGGAGTACAGCTCTGACATTTTTGAAGATTTCAGCCAAAGACTGTACAGCATCAATCAAATCATTCAGTTATCTCGGAACAATACAAGTAAAAAGGTAATAAGGGATAGGTGAAAGTCAATAAAAGTCCATAAAAAAATTAAATGTCCCTGGGATAATAAAATACTATGTACAATGGGCAAGAGGGGGTCGATAGACACTGAGTAGATGGATAGTTAGTAAAAGTCAATTTATCTTTATAGCAGTGTTGTTAAAAAAATATAATCAACCAGTAATAATAATCAAATATTAGGCACAGATGGGTTTTTGGAAACATTGATACTTAAACTAAGTCAAATACTGAATTTTTGCCACATAACACAGAACTTACTCACTGGAGAAATTTCTGATGCTGGGAAAGGCTGAAGGAAAACGTAGAATGGGAATTCAGAAGCTAAGCTGTCTAGACAGTTTTACTGAAGAGATGACTTAGAACTTATAGGAGTTTGGAGAAGCATCCAGTGACAGACTGACTAATGTGCCAAAAAAGCAATAACACATCAGATGTAAAACAGTGTCATTGGTTGAAGAACAAGAGAATGAGGAATTTGGGTTCAGAAAAGGAAATCTTTCCTGGAATCCCCTTGCTGACTGTGTGGCTGAGTTTACACAGTCCAAACATGGCATATTGTGCTTAATAGATGAATACAATATACCATGAAGCAAATCAAAATTAAAATGACAATTTATTTGAAGTATAGGGCTGCTATTGTTACCTCTCCTTTAAATGTTATAGTTGTCTATCATGCTGATATCTAGGTTTCAATTCTCAATCTCTGACTCAGAAAAAGAATACAAATATAGAATCCTGATTCTTTTCCAACCTCATACATATGTGCCATAATGGCAGCCCCTCATTTTGACTAAATCAATTCAACGTACCTGCAATTTTTTCAGGGTCAAACTGTAAAAATTCTTTCCAAAACTGCAGCAGTTTAGAAATAGTTAATAAAATGGGAGTACAATGAGAAATCTGTTCTTGGAAAGACTCCATTTGAGTATGAATGTGGGAGAGGGAGATTTGCCAGAACGCCCTCACAGCACGTGTGTGAACTCAAAAGTATTACAAGCTATTGTGATAAAACTGAATGAATAGGAATTTATTAAAGCATCAACCACTCTGATCAATATGCAATCAACCTGCTTCATTTCTCTCTGTGACGTCTTATTTTTCAGCAGTTCATGCGGTATTAGGTGACGCACAGACAAAAAGAAAAAAACGTGTTGCCTAAATTTCAACAAGAGAGTCAGACTTTCCCTGGCGTTCATCACTGAGTTTTCTTTGTGTAGATGGCATGACTCTGGCAAGCCATAGCCGTGCAGATGCGCCTTACAAACTTGCCCTTCCCCTTTTTTCAATCTCCCACCCCCACCCCCTTAAATACCCCCACATCCAAATCCCCCACTACCCCTACCACTCCAAGCATTGCTTAAATGGCCCGTAGGCCTTTTATTAACAGAATTATAACCAAAATTAAGTTAATATAGAATAAAATATAAATAACAATATAACAATGAAACAGTAAAAATAAATGCATACATAGAATAACCAATATAACTTAATAACACCATAATTAACCTCCTAGCCGTTAAGCCCAACCTTCATACGGGCAAAAAAAAATTGCTGGGATGGTTAACCCCGAGTTTTTTCCCATCCTTACTTACCTGGTCCCGCTGTGCTCATCCAGCGTCGTGTTCGTGTTCCAGCGTCGTCCTCCGTCGATCGTCGTCCGCCGATCTCCCTCTCCAGCGTCGGGTGTCCTTCGTCGGGTGCCACCGGGACCGGTAAGAAGCCGGCCGGCTTCTTACCTGGTCCCGCTGATCGTCCACGGCCTTCTTCTTCCAGCGCCGGATGATCTCTGAAGCAAGAAGCCGTCCGGCGGAGAAAAAAAAAAATGGACGGCTCCTCCCTGCGTGCGTGATGACGTCGGCGCGTGTGCGGGAAATTCAAATTGAAACTCATTCAAACATTTTGTATTGGATTCAATACAAACTCCTGTATTCAATCCAATACAAAATAATTCAAAACATTACAAAGTATATA
>NC_092867.1:44028588-44057298 GCF_032062135.1 Pyxicephalus adspersus
GCGTATCCAATCCAATACAAAATAATATAAAATTAATACAAAGTACATAACTGGTAAATTCAAATGCTCATTTTGTATTGGATTGAATACAAACTCCAGTATTGCCACCAATTATCCAGTCCAATATTGCCACCAGCACACTCCCCCCGAGGACCTCAACCGCCCGCCCTACTAGCCAAACCAGCAATCACAAACCCAAACTGCCAACCACATAAGCACAAAAAAGGGGAGGGAGGGTGGGAAAAACTTTTTCTGAAGGCTGTCTCGCTCTGAAAGGGGGGGTCCCTCCTACTCCTGCACATTTTAACTACTCTGTTCCTGCTTAAACCTCCTCCCCCTCCTTCCCCCTTTCCTTTCCTCTCGCTCACTCTCGTCCAAAACTTTAAACCCTATGCTATCTGCCCCCTGACTGCCCAGTCATGACGGCCTTCCCCTTTGCGCCTTCCTCTCTCGTTACAGGCCTCACTTTTCTTCTGACATATATATGTATATATATATATACAGTTTTTATCAGGGTAGAATTTTTAAATACCTTCAGTTTAATTGCCTGTATAGTCAAATTGTAACAAAGACACCCCAAGGCATTTGATGCATTATGGCCATTACCCCAACAGACTGCTAAGTTTTGATTAGGGTAGGGAAAGACAAGAATGGTGCACATGCAGTAAAATAACCTATATTTTCATCTTCATGGCAGCTTCCACCCTAAGTCCCCTACTGCCTGGAGCCTTCCAGCAATAAAAAAAAAATCATATATAATTTTCCAGTCTTTGATACAGTCATGTGGCCTCTCTCTAAGCAAATTTTTTTGTCCGGATCATATGGCACAGTGCTCCTCAGAATTTTCCTGTCAGCCCAGGGTAGCTTTATGATGCATTCCCAGGGTGCATGTCCTTGATGTTCTGGTCTCACAGATAATGGGTTAACAAAGGATGGGCATCTTATAGGCCTTCAGCAAAGAAGTGTCAGACCTCAGAATAGTGGGTATTGCTTGGAAACTGCTTTTTGATTTTATTTTCAGTTGTAGTTTTAATGGACAATAGCTTTATTAAACAAAAAAACGAATTGTATGTAGTGTAATTGTGTTCTATGTTTGAGGGTTTGTGAAAAATGATATATAATTATATAAATTAAAAACTATATTATAAAAATATACATGTATAATTTATATAATAAATAAATATATAATTATATATAATACGAAAGTGGTTACTGTATATTAAGTGCTTAATCTCAAATGGTAAAGCTGCACAGCATTCTCGGATATTCCCTGAAAAAGTTGTTGAACAATAAAACCTAGTTTGGGATGTAGTATTTAGAAGTCGGTGGAGGTTTGCCAAAGGTGCCTAAAGGTTGGCTTAGGTTAAAGAAGATCTAAGTGAATGCACACCCTCGAGTAGGAGGGTTACATACCCTGTTTCCTCGATTATAAGGCACTGTAATTTTTTTGAAATGCCAAAATATGCCCTAGGTCTTATTTTCAGGGGGATGTCTTATTTTTCCATGAAGACTAGAGTACACATTTATTGTTGAAAGTCACTCATGATCACTCATGTGCCATTGATTGTCCCCTTCTGATCACTCATGTTCTATTGATTGTCCCCTTCTGATCACTCATGTGCCGTTCATATTCCCCTTCTGATCACTCTATGCAATGATTGTCCCCTTCTGATCACTCTATGCAATGATTGACCCTTTCTGATCACTCTATGCCATTGATTGTCCCTTTCTTATCACTCTATGCCATTGATTGTCCCCTTCTGATCACTCTATGCCATTGACTGTCCCCTTCTGTTCACTTACCGGTAATTAAGTGTAGGGATCTCTGTTAAGGCAGGAATCAGCAGCTTGCTTCCTGGTGCAGAATGCCGGCTTGTTACTTTCAGTTTCACTCTGCACTGCAGTCAGGAGGAGACACGTGCTGTAGCCAGCATCAAGGAGACACACACAGGATCGGATATCGGGGGATGTCTTTTAATTTAATGTCTTTTATTTTAATTATTTTTTCAAAAATCGGGGGTGGCTTATTTATTGGGGATGACTTAAAATCGGGGAAACACGGTAGATACTGCTAACAGTATTAAAACTGCATGGAAAATGTTTTTTCTTTTGTGCAAACACTGTCCCAGTTAAGTAGGAAAGTAGGATCTGTTGATTTTGAGATGAAGCCTTTAAAAGTTGCAACTTTACACTTCTGAAAAAATTTGGTGTCCTTTATGGTTTGAAGTGCATTCGGGTGGTTTGAAGTGCATAAAACACCTCTGTGAGAGTTTAGTACAATTAGGGGACATAAATACAACTTATATTGGTGTCACTTAGCCGATGGACTTCTCTGACTGCTGGGAGCTAAGATTTATGAAGATTCCATACCTTAGTGCAGAATGTTTGCACGATACGAGATGACATACACCAAAAAGAATTGTTTACCCAACTGCTTTTAAAGCAGTACTAAACCCATGATACTCACCTATCCCCTTTCTGGCAGCACTATCTTCCTTCCTCTTTTGTTCCTGGAGATGACCTTTGGCCAGCTTGATTGGTCAGGCCAGGAGTTCATGGCAAACAACAATGAGCATGCACAGCTCAGCTAAATTTGACAGCTAGGCGGCGATCAGGCAGTAAAATTGTTATTGCAGAAGGGACATCGCCTGTCTCTTTCTGAAATCACCACCTGCCTGAACCACCAATGTTCAAAGTGGGACTTTAGTCCCAGAAGTAGAACAAAGAGGTTCAGAAGTCGAACAGAGAGGAAAGAAGACTGACTTAGCAAAACAGTTTATATACATTTGAAAATAGCTTCATATGGTTGTCAATTTACTGTGCACCACACACAGCTTGCCCCCATACTGCCCCAGTACCTTTTTCATTCACCTCTAGATATCAATAATTCTAATTCTACTTACCTAGTAAGCCCCTGCTGTTCAACAGATTGAAAAAATAAACTTTATTACTATATGAAAAAAAAGATACACCCTGCCAAGAAAATGCTTAAAACTCAACTCTGAGAAAAATTGATTCACCACCCATTTCTCCCGCCAAACTGTTTTTTACCCATTTACAAATAAAAAAAACAAACAAAACTCTAAAACTATTTTAACTCAGTTTCTTAACTTTTTTACGCCGTCTGAAAATGACGATCCACCGATACAGTTTGGATCCAGTACCGTCTTGACGTTTGCTGCAACTCCTGTCTTTGTGGTTCTTTTTGCTAGCCCTGCATCCCTACAATGCCCTATAGCCATTCAGGGGTCAGTACATGAAACCACATGGTATGAGTGCGAGGGTGGATATGTATTAAACCTTTTCCTTTGCAGACAGTGCTAGTCTACTAAATCAGTAGACTTTTAACATTTACATGTTACTATGGATGTTCTCCTTGAATATGGGTAACTTTAGGTAACTTATAACAATATAAAATAAGTAGAGCCTGAATTTGTATTAGATAGAACAGCACATTTCTAAATAGTTTCATGTTAATAAAAGAGTTGGGTTCAAGTACAAATGTAATAGAATGGGTTCTACGTTAGTGAATAGTAAGCAATGATAAAAAGTATTCATAAGGGTTTTATTTATTAAAGTGTCTGGAGGCTAAAAAATATTCCAGCCTGTAGAAAACATTTTACAAGTAAATTCTGTAAATTATATTTTTTCAACAGCTGTCTAAAAGGTGAACAGTACAGGGATATCATGTTGTTTTTGCAGTGTCTTCAGTTACAACTAAATATCAACACTCATGGTTCTTACTGTCTATGATTTATATTTCTACATTGGATCTATGTTTCTATATTATTATTATGTGTTTTGGGGAATGTAATGCTATATCTAATTCAAAAACACATTTCTTCCTCCTGTTCAGAAAATATGTTTTCAAATAGTTCCCATTAATACCTCCTATCCTTTTCAGAGAGCTGCATATTTTTGTGTGTGTGTGGCTACAATTCTTGCTCCATTTAGAATATCATAATTTGTAGTCACCCCAATGAGCTAAGACTACAAATGTAAATGCACCCATTCATAATACACAATCTAGCAAACCTGGAATGGATCTGGTCCAGGATTCAAAACATCTGCTAGGAAATATCAAACGTTTTTTAAAAATTCATTTCATGTTTTCTGGATCACCCAGCTTCACTTCTGAAAGTGTATTCTCTCCAGCCTTAGAGAACTTTAATAAATCAGGGCCCCTATCTTTTGTTTATCTAGGTATCAATTCTAAAGCTACATACACACTTCCAATTATTATCGTTGGAAAACGAACGACGAACGTTCATGCACGATATATACGAACGATCGTATAGCACCGATCCTGCACATAGAGTTAACGACATGATCGTTCGTAGATATTGTACACACAATAGATACGATCGTTTGACCGATAGAGGAACTATGTGCACGACAGGAAAGTGAACGGACGTTCGTTCATCACGCATGCTCTGAACATGGACGATCAACGAACGACCGTACACACGAACGATGTTCAACGATCGTCGTCCAATCCAATCCGCCGGTCCGGTCGTTCGTTTCCAGCGACTTTCCTCGTTCGTCGGCGTCGTTGGTTACTTTTTTACGAACGATTTTTTGCCCAATCGATCGTTCGTCGTTCGATTGGAACGATAAAAATTGGAAGTGTGTACGCACCTTAAGTGCATTAGAAGTCTCATGTTTAGTGGTACTAATTATCCTGTTCACAAGATGCCTATATGAACAGATAATACGGTAGTATGGTATTATTTACTTCCCATGCTTTTCAAGTACTAAATAATATGTTGTTGTAATCAGAATTTAATGCTGTGGTACGCATACCTTTAACACTTGTTTTGGTTTATGTTTATGTTCTGAATTCACAATGTGGATATGTAACCCACCTGTGTGCATTATCACACATAATAAATTTAATTTTGGCCACACAAAAAAACTCTTCTTTCTCTATTTTTTTTGAATTACTGCTAATGAGTAGGGATGAGCGAGAATACCTCTGGCATTCTCTCAAAAATTTTGGTGAACTGATTTTGCGAAACCATCAGAAGATCGAGGAAATCATTATGATCCTCGGCACTAGAGGTTAATTAACCTCTAGTGCCCGGGGATCGTAGTGGAACAGCAGATGAACTCTCAATGGAGTTTCTCTACAGTTCATGGTCACCAGGCTGTACTTATGCTGTGTCTGATCCCCGGCACCAGAGGTTAAATAGGGACAAGTCTCCCCATTCAAAACCTCTAGTGCGCTCTGATTGGCTGAGGAAAGCTTTCCTGGGCCAATCAGAGAGCACTAGAGGTGTTGAAGAGGTTTGATCGTACACTGAGCTGATCAATGAATGCAGCTTTTTTTTTTTAATTCAATCTCATTTGGCGAATTTACACTGGCCGTTCTCGCTTACAATTTGGGTAAATGAGAATGGCAAACGGAACATAAGCAGGAAATTCAAATCAAACATAACTTTTAAATTCTGTATTTTATTAAACAATTTCATCCAACTACCTACTAAAGGAATGAGCCCAGAGATTTGTGTTTCAACCATCTAAAGCAATACCTCCAAAGAGATCCCATCAAAAATGTGTAATCTCTATTATGTGATAACTGCTATGTATAAAAACAAATTGGTGACTGCAGTATTATTTTCTATTAAAATACTTTATCACCATCTGCTGGCAATTTGATATATTGCAATAAATATTTTAAATTAAAAATAAAAATCCTGAGACTGGGACATGACAAAATAATTTTAAATTGTGATGGTAGTCTGGACAAATTATAGAGTAAAATGTATACTTTTTATTTATAAAAAAACTAGCACAGGTCAAAATAAAAAAAAATATTAGTTTCTTTTTCAAAAGATTAAAAAGAAAAAAAAATATTTTACCAATTTTGTCAAGATTGCTTTCAATACTAGGGCCACCATGGAACATATTATGATGTCATATTATGCATTCAAAAAAATTCAAAAATAAATATAAAATTATATCATTGTTTATTATTATAATAATTTTAATAAAATATAATTTATAATGCAAAATAACTAACATGGAAAAGAAGGCAGTGAAATCTGATCGGCTCCTAAATGTAAAATTTTGACCTTCAAAATAAAAAAAAAGAAAAGACAATCAAAAACTCTCCTAGTAGGATCTTCTAAAACTGAAAATTCATTTTACAAATAGCTTTGAATACAAAATCAGGTTGAACATAAGCCAAACCAAAGTACCAAAAGGCAAAGTTCAGTTGCATAACTTTGTTCAAATTTGGATGTAGAAACATACACTGCTATAGTGAACCGTTTCGTATAGTGGCTCTTAGCAATAACCCCCTCTATTTTTTCTGTTATAAAGAAGCAGAAAAACGACAAGACAGATACTACAAAATGCGAAACTTTTAATGTGTAAAATGTATTTTTTAAAATGAAAAAGCTAAAGACCAATGTATGAAAAAAACCCCAGAAAACATGCTACAGTAAAAGGATTCTGACTTGTTAACATATGCTGTTACTTGGTAAGTACGTGTGCTGCTTCTGCAACATTTTGTATTTTACATTTATTTCTAAAGGCTTAATAGGAAAAAATTATATTTATATTTTTTTTCACAAAAAGTATTTTTTTAAGCATCAATATCACGTAACTGCCAATATGTATTCCTGTTTTTTTTTTTTTAGATAGCTTTTATAATATATTGGCAGAAAAAGTATATACTGGCAGATATAAATATGATAGGTAAATATTACTGTTAACCTAAAAAAGTACAGATTGTATAGTCTTGTGTTAGGTAATGTATGTTCTTGACACTGTGCTTTCATAAAAATTATTTGTTGATAACAGATATTTTTCTTGTGTCTGTAGCAGTTTGCATATTTCATGTTATTATAATTATGCTTTTAGATCATTTAGAAGTGGCAGGAAGAAACATAATGCAAATAAATCTGTGCTTAATTTTATTATATGTTTTCTATAATTTTATTATATCGGTCAAAGAACAAAAATGTCCTTATCTGGTAAAGGTCCCTAGAAGCTCTGTTGCCAGAGAACTCGAACATGCAAATAATTATAATTCCAACTAATGTTTGCCTGACCCTCCCCTTATCTTATGTCAATCATAGAGATGAACCAATGTTGAGGTACACAAAGTGAAAGAGGCTGAACATAACTTCAACAACTAAAGTGAATACTTGTATATTACAGGTTCCCAGACTTAATCAAACCCAATGTACTTAAAAATTTACATAAAATTTTTGCTAGTGTATATAGGATGTGCATATTCCTACTGAAATCATAAAACATATTTAAAATACTTTTTAAGTTATTTATGTATTTATTTTCAGGGTGAATATTTGAAGCATGAATATGGTAAAGATTTTAACTCTTTTATTTTTTGGGATTTCAACAAATGCTATTACAACCACTTCAACGGATAATGGTAAATGTGAAGAATTCACCAATACTTGTGCAGTTATCTCATGCGGTTCACAAAGATCTGCTGGACTGCCTGGCAGAGATGGGAGAGATGGTAAAGAAGGTCCAAAGGGTGAAAAGGGGGACAAAGGTAAATACAGATCTACTATACTGACTTTTCCAGAGGTCACTGATTTTCAACAAACACATAAATAACAAAATGGAAAAATACAGGATAGAACTCACCCATATTCCGTATTGTACTTTGCCTCATCCCTCTCTCTTAAATGCAATGTCTTAGGCACCTGTATACAATGCTTTGTATATCAACATTTAGGTCTGATTGTGGATTAAACTATTCAGAAATTAGAAAGGTAAATAATAATAATCTAAAGCATGAATGCAAATCTACCAAAGAATCCACCAAAAAAAAAGAAAAGAAAAAGAAATTGAATTATGGACTGGCTTAGTTAAATTCCTGGTTTAAGTCACAATGAAATTTATTGGGAAATTTAAAATGGATGGTATATTAAATCTGAATACAATAATTAAATATTTTTTAACTCAAGTAATTTTGCAATATAGAAGGGCCATCGATTAGGGAGCTATACTTGATGGATACCTGAATTTACAAAGTTAGCCTCTGGTTCACAGGCACGGAGTGGGGGATGGGGGGGGGGGATATGTTAAGAGTGCCAACAGAGGTCAAGTAACAGGCCATTAAAAGATTAACCTTTGTAAATTCACTTACAAGGACAACAAGGACATCGGGGGAGTCAAGGACCTCCAGGAAAAATTGGCCCACCAGGAGCAAAAGGTGACAAAGGTTCCATTGGACAAAAAGGAGAACAAGGTGTAAGTGCTACATCAGGTAAGATAATAGCATGAAATAATTTTTTTATTGTATATTGTTTTTAGTCTATATTCACTGTTTTACAGTGTTTGTCACTTTATGGGGGTGACTGATGAAATAACCATCTATGAAGATCATTTCATGTATGTTCTATGTTTTACACAATTTTCAATGACTCAAATATCAGTTTGAGGTTTATTGGAAGAGTTTTTTTTTTTTATAGCATATAAATGTAGTATTAACTTAACAGTATGTTTATAATCCATACAGTGATGTATTACTAAGGGTCTATTAGTAACCTTGGGTCTGTCGAATCTTGAGAGCTCCCTTTAAAATCATTCCAACAATAAAACTCCACACATTCACCTAGAAGTTACCAACCATAGTTGCCTTTTAATAACAAAATAATCCCTACAGAACAACAATAGGCCACCTCAGTCCCCCAACTGCAATATATTTTCTTGGGACATACAGGCTGACACAGTGGGTCTGTTTTATTAAAGCTCACTAAGGCTGGGTGATCCAGCAAACCTGGAATGTTTTCCTTAAAAGTAACTTGCTATTTGCTAGCAAATGTTTTGAATCCTGGACCAGATCCATTCCAGGTGTGCTTAATCACCCAGCTTCACTTTATGCTATAATGAAACAGCCCAAACTACTGATGGACTCAAACTAAAAACAGTAGGGTTGAAGGTTTAAAGTCTTCTACCAGGAATGGACACTTTTTAATTGATCTTAGAAGGAAAACCTCTCCATTACATGTTCCTTTTACATCTCACCTCCCAAATCTCCTTACTAATCAGGTACATACCAACCCTCCTAACTATTGTTGGTGTTCGAATTCGGGTTGTCGTTATATTTGACCCCAATCTGGCTGTTCAAATGCGGGTAGACCCGACCCTAAAAATCGAGATCCGACTGAAAAATTCGGATGAATGTTCAGGTGATCGAATGCCGAATTCGAACACCATTGAAGTCAATGGTAGGATATTTTGGGTTTTTTTGTGGGACTATTAAGGGCTGCAAGAGCAATCAGGTGGTTCTTGCAGCCCTTTACTAGTTGTATGTGTTCATGTATAGAGTTTTTCTATCCAAGAACACAGGAAGTCCTGTGTTCTTGGATAGAGAAACTCTATCCAGGAACACCTACTACAGGGCTGCAGCAGCAAACCCGATTGCTGTTGCTGCACTGTACTAGTAGTATTTGTTCTTGGATATTACATTTTTTTAATGCAAATTTTTGCTGTTGAATCTCGTTTTTTTTTTGGGTCGGGTCTACCCGAATTCAAACAGCCATATTTGCATTGAATATAAGGACGACCCGAATTCGAACGCCAACACTAATAATAATGGCCTAAGTTTCCATTTTATAATTCTGTTAGACGTCATACCTAAATATTTACCTAGCTTTAATTTGTAGGTGATAGATGTAGATGTATTTATCAGTGAAAACTCTTTTTCCTTTTATGTTAGAGGTTGATACTGTCAGGGAGCAAATGAAAGTGTTTGAAAGAGAGCTACATCTGCTTCAAGCAAGCCTTAATAAATATAATAAAAGTAAGTAACAATAATCGTGAGATTTTTTAAAGTTCAATTATGTGAAAGCACTTGACTTATTTTTGCTTTTTTGATCTAAAAAGCAGGAACATCTATCTCTTTTTTCCAGTACTTATTCTGTTCACCAAATAAGTCTGATAATATAATTATTATTGTTTGATCTACCAAACACGCCACAGATTCATAAAAAGTTGGGGCAGGGGTTTTACCCATTCCATAATAAATTCAAAATGAAGGATGACATTTTGGCTTTCAATAGAAAGGTAGTCCCTGAGTTAAGGACATCCGACATGACTCCTAGATACGAACGGGGCTTCCCTGCTCATTCGAGTGTAGGACAGAGGCTTGATGGGGGGCAGGGGGAGGTTTGCATGACTTGATGAAGAAGTCTTTTGCTGTTCAGTAACCTCTTGTAACTCTTTAATGACCAAGACCAACTCTGCATTTGTTTCTTTTTGCATATCAATGTACATCTAGCTCTAGAAGTGAATGAATGTCTAGGCTCCAAAACGTTTTTTTTTTTTGCTTTGTGATTAACTCATAGTGATGATTTTATACAGTAACTGACACCACACTGCCTTATAATATGTTGAGACAAACATCTGTCCTAATTGCATTTACTAAAATAATGTACCTGTTCCGACTTACATACAAATTCAACTTAAGAACAAAATTACAGTCTCTATCTCGTATGTAACCTAGGGACTACCTGTTCATACATTATTTGTAGTAAGAAAACAACTCATTCCATTGCTAAATTTTAAAAATACATTATATACAGTATGGTTTTAAGCAGTACAAAAGAAAATCAAGAAGTCAGTTGCTTTAATTTATCTATGGCTTTATAAAACACCTAAAGACAGAGATTGACATAAAGAAATAACAATAAGAAAAGTTCCTTCTGTATTAGAGAAATATATCTTTCATATATATTCTTTTTCTTGAAATCTTTCAGTTCTGCTCTTCCATGGTGGTAAACAAGCAGGCGATAAAGTGTTTGTGACCAATGGCTTTGAGGAAAACTTTGAAAATGCCCAAAAGACCTGTAAAGAAGCTGGAGGAAACTTGGCAACTCCAAGAAATGCAGCAGAAAATAGCGCTACTCAGGAAATACTTCATACCAAGGGAGAGTCAAGCAAATCTTTCTTGGGCATATCAGATGCACAGGTTGAAGGGATTTTTAAGTATCTGACAGGAGAGAAGATGACCTTTACTAACTGGAACTTAGGAGAACCGAATAACAGCAAAGACAATGAAGACTGTGTAGAGATCCAGGACAATGGGAAATGGAATGACATTCCATGCAATTTACTGCGACTTGTTATCTGTGAATTTTAATAGAACTACTTTAAACCATGGCAGAATCTGCATCTTATGTGTGGATACATATGGATATGTCTGTATGTTTATCTAAATATTTGTGGGTATATGAAATAAAGTGATATATATGTAATTTACAATTATAACCTTTACATAGCTTTTCATGTAAGGATGAAGTAAAGCCTGCTTTCTTCCCTTTTTTAACCTTCTTCAAAATGTAAAAAATTTAAAAAAGATATGGGTGCATCCAATACCTACTTAGACATCATCAATGTACTTCTTTATTCAATGCAGGCAATCCATGCAAAAAAATCACACCACTCTGCCTCAATACTCTTCTCAACAGAGCCCCATCGTGATACCAGCATTGGCATAACTCAAAGAGTTGTGCAAACATTAAAAAAATGCTTTGATGGGCAGATGGTAATCTTGAGGAGCAGGTAATCCTAAATAGGCATGCAGACTGCACATTCGATACTGAATCTCCATGATAGCCAGGAAGGAAAACCAATATGGGCAAGCCAGAGACACCCAAGCTGGAGAAGAAAGAGCTAGTTACCTATTGTCCAGAAACTTTGGCAAGCCTTTTCTGACTTGCTGCATCATCCAATATAAATGCAATGTCACACTATCACACACGTTCACAATGGACACTACAAGGTTTTCACTTATCTATACAAGCCTTGTCTATAGTATTGCTTTGGGGCATGGCACACGGCGTAGTAATGTATATTAGTACTCATAATTTTAAATGGCATCTAAATGCTATTGGGTTATAGTGTGGCAATGCACAGGTCTTATGTTTCAGCCAATTAAAATAATGGACTGCCCCAATGTTAAAGCATATACAGGCAGCATCACACAATTGTGTCAATACAGCACACTAGTGAGATTGGGGCCCTGGAGTTTACATTAGGAAATACAGCTTGATCTTGGAGTTACCCCATCCTGTTTATTTTGCAGTTAGGGACCACTAATCTATGGGCCAGCATGGAGTGTTAGTTAAAAGAGGTGCGGTGGTGTGGTGATCTCTATATTTAAGAAGTGTACAAGCATACACCTTATACAACTTACCTAGTGAAACTAATTTCAGAGCCCAGAATGGTATTGTTTTTAAATAGATTTTATTTTCTTAGTTTTAAGCCAAAGCACACAGAACATAACCTTGAACAGAAAATGAGTGTCCACAATAATACAAAGTGTTCTTTCCTAAAATAATTAAATACTTTGCCATTGAAGTGATTAATTGGCATTTAATAGGACTAAGCTTTGATTCAATTTCTTTTTAGTTCTCTACCAAGAAGAATAAAGGCAGCATGTGAATCTAAAGAATAATAGGCTCAGCAAAGCTTTAACACAAGAATAAGGCATTTCAATTTAGCAAAGAGTGTAATTGCCATATTTTATTAGGCTTCCCTGTACAGAAATCAGACAGGCTTTAGAATTCTGATTTTTTGTGAATGTTTCTAGTGAAAACAAAATAAAGGAGCACTGTACACACAGACCCAAGAAAAGTGAGAGACACTTTCATAGAAAATACAACTGTTGCTTCCACTTAGTCAATCATGAATCTGCCAGGTCTGTTCTGGTATACTCGTTATGGACCAGAACAATTTTGACATTTCAACTATGGGCTTGTTTTAATTGAGAATAATCTTTTTCTATTAGCTTTTTTGGAAATAATCTTTTAAAAAAACTAAATAATAAAAACTATTATGAAAACTAAAAATAAAATGATGTACAAAATGAAAAACATGTATGTTTTTGATTTCAACTAGTGTAAAAAAAAAACCATTTTTACGGCAATTAAATTAAATCATTTTTTGTTTTGTTTTTCCTTTTTTTACAATTTGGCACTTTTAATGGTTTTATTAACATTGAATGTAACAAAACCAAAATTAATAAATAAAAAAAAAAAAAAAAATCAATATATTTTAAATAATGATCATAGTTAATTGAATGAAACTGAATGCAAGCCGAACTAAATGTAAAAAAATTGCAATTAGCAGGTCCTTAATTTAACCACAACATAATCAATTTTAGGACACTAATTACATTTATAGATAATAGGTCTTTTATTGCAGAAGGGACAGGTGATTCCCATTCTGAAAAAAAACATACCTTTTTGATGGCAGTTTTTACTTTATTGTCAAAATTCCTGCATATACATATTCATCATTTTATGAAAATTGTTCCAGAAAAGTAGATGCTCATAGAGTGACACAGAGAAGTCCAATTCCATATTAAGACACATGGTTTTGGAATTAGATGTCCATCAAGCTTACATAGATTTATTTAAAGATCAGGTACAATGGCTAGTTTATAAGATGTTGTTCCCAGTACAATTTTTGTATCATATCACAAAAATCTATTGCAACATTCTTTTACTGGCAATTGGTGTATTTCACAATCCCTGAGTTTTCCTGTAAAAGTGAGAGAAATATTTACACAAAGATTGCTGTTCCAAGGTGCATGGTACAATCTCTACACTTTGCAAATAAACTTTCGACTTTCATAGCAATGCATCATGGGTGTTGATGGCACTGTAAGACTTAAAACATAAACATTTTCAAAAAAACTTATTGATTAAATAATTTGACAATCTGGGTGTATACAGGCAGGAATAGTCTGGTCCTAAAAATAAAAATAAACTAAATTTTAGAGCGAGGCTGAAATGAAGATTTCCTACCTAACAAACAGACATCCTGGACTTGAAAATAGATCAAGTTCATAAACACATGGTTTAAAACATTTGTTTAGAGCCCTGACCCATATAAAAAACAAAATGAAGAATTAGAATGCTGATAGTGATCCAGGTCTTCTTGTCTAACATCAGTAGCTAACTTTTGAGTTTCTCTTTTGGCTCAATGGATACAGATTCAACACATAAGCTCATTTTATCTCTTCTTCTGGTGATAGTAATTCAAGCAGTATTTCGGTAAAGAAGTAAAAAGTAACAATTTCCTTGCACAAAACTGTATGTACATTTTTGGAAACTACCACATACCATGGAAAAAAAATAAAATCTCAAGAAAGTTCGATAATATGATTGAAGATATCAGCTTTGGAAAGAGGGGTTACCATAATTTTTTGGGTGTACTTATTCTAGTATAACACTCCACTGTAACAAAAAACCTATAACATCCTACAAAAAACACGATATATACATATGAACGCCTTTTCTATTGACTGTGTCGGGAGAACCAATATGGGTATATTACCATACATCAGCAGCAGCCCACAATTTCTTTATATTTCGACCTGTAGCAGTAGTGAAACTTCAGATTGTTAGTAAAGGTGAATGAACAAAAAAAGTTACAAAAATATAAATATAAAATAAATTAGAAGACGCCATAGAGCATGTCTGCGGTATTTTACACTGCAAGAAAAAAAGAGTTGACATAGCAAGCTAAATTACTACAATACCTAGGCAAGTATTATTTTATATTCAGAACTTGGTCATTAGTTAATTTAATGTGGAATCAAACAATGGGCCTGATTTATTAAAGCTCCCCAAGGTTGGCGACATGAAGTTGGTTGATCCAGCGAAGCTGGCATGAAGATCTTGTCCAGAATTCAAAACATTTGCTAGTAAATAACAAACTACTTTGAAGAAATCCATTCCAAGTTTGCTGGATCACCTTCACTGATGAAAGTGTATCCTCTTTAGCCTGAGAGAGCTTTAATAAATCAGGCCCAATAAATTATGTTTTAGACGAGGGGAACCAATGCTTTCTTTTTGTTTTAGATTGAAGAGCTGGACAATGAACCATCTTACAAAGTGTGTATGCATCTTAACGGTTGTAGCTGTGAATTTTACCTTGAGTCAATCAGAAACACCAGCCACATGTTCTGTTGTACAAGGTCTTCCAGGTTTAAATTGTAGAGATGGAAGGGATGGGGCTTTTGGACCAAAGAGTGACCCAAGTGAGATTCATTATTATTTATTTTTCATTGGTGATCATGTTAATATTTGAGATAAACCCGATGTATTAAAATTATATATATATTTATATATAAAAAATATGTATCCTGTATATGTATATTTATTCTCTTCTCTTGTGTTCTCTTGAGGTGTGCGTGGGGAGCCTGGAATTCCAGGTAAAACAGGAACCCTAGGTAAGTAGGTCCAAAAGGCAACCCAGGAGAGAAGGGAAATACTGGAGTTGCAGGTAAGATAGTCTTCTTGATTATATCAATGCATAAATTTGCATTTCTGTGTGAAACCTTAACAATAAGAGAAAGGAAGAGCAAAATAGCGGTACCTTTACTCAACATTCTTAAGATAAATATTTAGCTGACAATGACTGATTTTAAGTTTTATTTTGATATGTAAATGCATATTATTTAACGGAGCATTGCAAAATAAAGAGAAAGGAAGACCAGGTAGAAACCCAGTACAGGTAACTTAGGTCCACCATTATTGCCCCCTCCCCATATAAAAAAAAAAGATATATTACTTGTTTTTCCAGGAGATATTTCCTCTTTTCTGATGTTTCCACTAGTGACATTCAAAATTTATGTTTTTCTCTGATCCTTTCACCCCCCGTGATGTCTTCTTGTACAGTAGAATACAAGCGACCACTACTGGTCCTCCACTATGCGTGATGACTCCATTCTGATGCTGAAAAAAGAATTGGTTTACACACAAAGCAAGATTTATATTTTGCATTTGCAAAATGTAATATTATAGGCCAACTAGAGTGTCCTAACTAGTGGTTTTCAAGCCACTGTAAACGACATGACTATGAAGGACATAATTGATATTTATTGATGTATATACCTGTATTTTCTAGCACCCTAGAAATGTATCAGGAAATTATTATTTTATATATATATATATATATATATATATATATATATAGGAATTAATATTTTATTTATTTTATTACTTTTCCAAATTTAAATATTATAGTAATATCATTTTCTAGAACTATGTATTAAGTTAAAAAATTACATATTAGATGTATGGTGGTATAATGAATTTATGACCCATCTCCTTAGTATCCACCTGAAAACATCTGGGTAGTTACTTAAAATTGCCGGGTGGTGCACCCAGCTAAAAGAGGCTGGGGAGTACACTGATATAGTAATTACAAAAGGGGTTCCCTGAAGAACTGAAAGCTATTTCAAAGCTATTTCCCCGTGTATTAAAAAGGCCAGGGAGGATTGTACTAACAATTTACACTCTCAGATATACAATATAGCTGTCTGTTTATGTATATTTTTTAATCCACAGTCTCAAAGTAATAAACTCAGAGCACTTTTCTTCTCCAAAGAATAAACTGTTTATGGTTAAGGTGTCTTGATACATCACAATTACACCTACTATATGGCCATATGGCCACAGATTCCCCACATACCCCTACAAATTATTGAGGGCCAGTGCTTCCAATTTTGTTAATACTCTAGCATACAAAGTTACCATATGGTGTTTGTTTCTAGTGTTAGCAACCCAATCAATGATTGGATGAGCTTAAAAAGTAACAATCTCCTTGTAACTGTAACTGTAACTCTTTGAAAAGTACCACGTCATGAAAAACCCCACAATTTTCTATACCATCGTAGAATGGCTCAGCTTTAGAAAGGGGGGGGGGGGTTACCATTCCTCAGGTATAGGGAACCTCTAACCAAACAATGTTCCACTGTAACAAAATAAAACCTAATTTACTAAATGGGGGTATTACATATGGATGCCTATTTTAATTCTATTATAGGAAGAGCCTATATGATCTTCAGCACCCCATTTTAGCTTTTTACCTGCAATAGTAGTGAACCTTTATATTGTTAGGAACAAAAAACACGCATTTTCCAGAAATATAGACAGTGACCTCTTTCATCAGGTACAAAGTTCTCAATGATCCAGAATAATCGATATCCTTGCAGATAAATGAACAGACGCCATACAGCTGGTCTGTTGTGATTTTAGTTTGGTTGGGAGAAGATACAACTCACATAGCACACTAAATAACTACAACACTAACTAGGCAAGTATTATTTTATACCCATAACTTAGTGATCTATTTACCAAATATGGCATCAGACAATGAATGTAACAAATGACTTTACTTTGTTCCAGGATAAAGAGCTGAACGATGAATCATCTTACAAAGTCTGTATGCATCTTAATTGTTGTAGCCTTGACATTTACCTTGAGTCAATCAGAAAAACCAGCCGTATGTTCTGTTGTACAAGGTCTTCCAGGTTTAAATGGTAGAGATGGAAGAGATGGGGCTATTGGACCAAAGGGTGATCAAGATAAGACTGTTTATTATTATTTTTTATTGGGTGATAATTGATAATTTTCACTGCTGTTCACACCAATTTGATTTTACAGAAGTCTGTGTTCCAAAGTGTAGAAGATCTAAGATAACCACTGCTCATTGCTAGGCATAATGTAGACAAAATTTTGGATCAATGCTGTAGACCACTAGTGTCCAACCTGTTGCCCCTTAGCACTTAGTGTGGCGTTCATGGACCCTACAAACAGTCTGTATATTTTATACGTAGGTGCTTGCTTGGGCCACTAAAGGAAACATATTCTTTGATTGGTTTCTGGTATATGGTTTTATAAAGTTCTTTCATACTATTTTGCTTTTTTCTGTGTCATCTATAACTTCACAAAAATTTCTAGCTAAGGGTAGCTGAAAAACAAAAATGTATTTGTAAAGGCATTCATTGTATTGATCTCCAGCAATCTCATAAAATTAGTTTCCTGCCTGAAAACATCTCCTTTAGCATATCCATAGTCTTTTTTTACCTTGCCTTTAGTTTCTGACCAGCACCTGTTGCATGTCTAGAGTCCCTGACAACCTTAGTAGCCTTTTATTTATGGTCTCGATGTGATAATTGCAGGGACTGAAATTATCCAAAAAGCTCACCGCCATTGCTATACGCAGAAGAGGTTCAGTGACCATACACTAGTTACAATTCCTCTATAATCTAATAACTTTAATACTATAACTATAATACTAGTTATTTTGCCATATATTAGTAATAATTTATCGATCCTAAAAAATGTATTCATCACTATTACACTATAGATTGCAAACTGTCAATGATGTTATACATTCCTTTAAGGTGAGCGTGGGGAGCCTGGAACTCCAGGTGAAAGAGGAACCTCGGGTCCTCCAGGGAAAGTAGGACCAAAAGGCATTCCAGGGGAAAAGGGGAATAATGGAGTTGTGGGTAAGAAAGTCTGCCTGATAATGTCATAATTGCATTTCTGTGTTAAATGCTAACAAACAGAGAAAGGAAGAACATAATATTCACCAAGGATTACTGGTGCCTATGCTATACTTTCACCCAACATTCTTGAGTTATTTTTTAGCTGTCAGTGACAATGTCTGATCTTTTATTGATACCATTATGTTTTTGTTACTGCACACATAAACAATGTGGTTGGTAATATTATGCATACCAAATTTCTAGTTACTTGTCTGTCAGGCTTATCTTTTAGGTTGTTATAATTACCATTCCTTTCCGCCTATCCAAAACTAAAGTTAAACGTATGGCTTTTATTATACTTCATCCAAACTTTTTTGATTATGATATGTGTTTAGGACTAGGCATTAAGTGAGCACAGGAATATTTTGGAAAACAGACAGCTGACACTGCATTCACAAGCCATATGAAAAACATGTTACATGAGAACAGTTTGGTGGGTCTGCGAATGCAACTTCCACTTTTAGATTCTGGTATTCATATTTTGACTAACATTTCCTTCTATTAAGGTAAGTTAATTAAATTTAAATTTAAAATTAAATTTCTCTTTTTTATTTTAATGTTATAACAACCACATTTTAATTAATATTTTAGCATGCTTATTATTTAATGCTTATTATTTAGCATAACATTGCAACAATTTTTCTATGAACTTATTACAGTGCTTTGCTTACTGCTCAGAAATAAATATGGACTGCATTTATCATGTAGATACCAACCAATAATATTTATTTTTTAATCATTAGACTACATATATCTCATTTATACCCCAGAGGAAGCCGAACAGTTTTTTTTTATAAGACCCAGATACTCACAACTTAACTCGAAACTCTTTGTATAGTTCAAAAGTCCCTACCCCATGAAATGTAATGGGTGAGAGACAAACAAATGGCTTGTTGTTTATACTATCTATATGATGTAAATATTGATTGAAGCATAGCCTCTGTATTTTATATATGCACTAGTAGTTTATGGGGTATTGAAAAAAAACTAGCTACAGAGAAGTATGAAAATAAAGTAAATAAATGATAGAGAAAAAAAAATTAAAAGATTGCAACTGTGAGAATCATCACAGGATGATTCCCACCGCTGCTTTCACAGTCGCCGGACTCACACTAACAGGAGGAGTACTGCGGCTGCATTGATGAATGCAGCCCTGAGAATCCTCCTATGTGCGATCCCTGGGCACTAGAGGTTAAATGAGGGCTTGCCAGGGGATAAGCTTATCCTCTAGCCAGTGCTGGTATACACAGCTGTGCCTAACCAACTCATTTAAAAGGACAGACAAAGATGCTGCATTCCCTGTTTGCTCAGGCATGCAGCGTCACCATACTTCCCAACTGTCAATAGTCACCCAGCTTATATATCATCACGATTGAATCCTATTGAACTGTACTTTAAACACTTTTTTCACAGTACCATCCCAATAGGGGGACCTTATACCTGTTAGAAGACCGTATGGTATCTCTGAACATACCTACTAGAGGTTGTTTTTAAGAAGGCTCATGTCTGTGAAAATTTTCTTTATCTTCACTAGAAACTTTTGGCATAAGGTCAATCTCTATATGATCCAAAAGTACTCTCCAAACCCCCTGCGGAAGCCCATACAGGGTGAAACGCGTCAGGGGGAGACATAACACTATATCATACAATTGTCACTTGGACCATTGTTTAGGATATACCTGTAAAGTATTTATATGTGTTTGTCCACAACTGAACATTTTAAGATTTTGGTATATAGTATTTTATATTATCATTTAAATAAAACTTTGTAGAATTTTAAAATTTTTATCTGAGTGCCATTGTAAAGGCTTTCTGTTCTGTCCTCCTCTCCATACTCTATACTTAAATAAGGCTGGGCACTTCTTATATTAATTTGTATTATACTTGAGTTTCCCTACACCACTCCCCTTTCCCCGTTTATCCACTAAAAATATAAGAAAAACAGCTCTTGTTTCAATACTCACCATGCTTCTCATACTGGGTCTGGGTTATTAAAGCTCTCCAAGGCTGGAGAGGATACATTTTCATCAGTGAAGCTTCGTCTGGTCTTGGTCTGGTGGATCTGGTCCACGGTTCAAAACATTTGCTAGCAAATACCAAATTACTATAAGTAGATCCATTCCAGGTTTGCTGGATCACCGAGCTTCACTGATGAAAGGGTATCTTCTCCAACCTTGGACAGCTTTAATAAATCAGGCCTGTGCTCTGAGATCCAACACTAGTGTCTTCTAGGTAGAAAACCATAAGTGAAATCTATGGCATCCGTTTAAAAAAAAAATGTGCTGCAATACTTAATAAAAAGTTCTGAATGTGAGCCTAGTTGATTGTAGACAGAAAGTATGTTATCCACAAGATCATTACATTTAAATAATGAATACAAAGTCCAATAAATGATGACTAATGGAGCAGAAATGATAGGATGCAATACAATACATTTTATTTTACATATAGTTAGCTTTAAGACTGCTTTGACCAGATTTTGAATTTGCAAGTTTTTATGTTCTACAAATACCATTTCACAATGTACTTATCACTGCTATTTGTATAATATTTGTTTCCTAAGGTCCGACTGGAAATAAAGGAGAGAAAGGTGACAAAGGAGTTGGCTTGCCAGGAGAAAAAGGGCAGAAAGGAGAGAAGGGAAGCCCAGGTAATTAATAAAATAAGTAGATGCGATAAAATATTAAAGAGGAAGTAAACGCAAAACTCATTGAAAACAAAAAAATATACACTGACCATTAATCCCGCAGAGCAGTCGATTGCTCCAGAGGTCTCTTCCATCGGGTACTGCCTTGGCCTGGTTAGTGTTGGTTGAATAGCTCGCTTTTCAATTCCACTGCTATTCGGTCGAATAGAGCAAAATTATTCGGATGAAGGAACGTTGAATTCGAACTTTATTAAAGTCAATGGGGGAAAAATTTGTGTTGTTTTTCGGGACTGTGTAGAACTTCTACATCCTATAAATACATTTAAAAAGACATGTCAAGACTCCCCCAGCTCTGTACAACACTGTACAAGTAAAAATAAAATAAGGAAGGCTTTTTTCTGTTGCTGGCAAGGCCATTTTATGGGGCGGTCAAGGGAACATGCCGGATTTTATACCGGCCTCCAAGTAGAGGCAGAGAGGGCCACGAGGGGGTTCCTCCGGACCAAAAATTAGCCACAAGGTTTCACAGCTCCGTTACAAGCCATGCACAGGCTTCAGAGTACAGGCAGAGGTCCCTGAGGGATCCAGTTACACAGTTCTGGTAAAAGTTATATAGGCCTCACAGGAGTGGGGACTGCATTGTTAACTGGAATCTCGAGCTGGGTGTAGTGCATGTTGAATGCCACCTAGAAGTCTGTAATACAATTTTTGTGAATGGAGTACTGACAGGTGGCAGCAGCAAGAGGAGGAGGCGGTAGGCACTGAGATGGAGTGGGGACCGCATTGGTAATTGGCATCTGAGCCAGGGTGTAGTGCATCATCAAAGCCACCTAGATGTCTGTAATACCATTTTTAAGAATTGAGTACTGACAGGTGGCAGCAGCAACAGCCGGCGGAGGAGGCAGTGGGCCTTGAGACAGATCGTGGACAAAATTAGTTACTGGCATCTAGAGCTGGGTGCTGGGCAGGTGGCCGCAGTAACAGCATGAGAAGGAGGCGGTGGGCCCTGAGATGGAGTAAGGACAGCATTAGAGGTGGAGGCCATCACCTATATGGACAGTGTAGAAGCTGTAGCTATTAGAGACATGAAAGGATGAACAAAATTCCAATCTGTCCCTACCTACTATGTAGCAAAACCACATGAAGGGGAATGGGCTTGGCCGAATCAGCGGGGAAAGAAGACTCTGTTGAGCTTGAGTCTGGCATCTAGAGCTGGGTACTGGGGAGTAGGCAGTGGGCAGGCGGCAGCAGTACACCATGAGGAGGAGGTTTCCCACGAGATTCCCTACAGTGCTTATAGTGGCTGTGGGCCCTGAGACAGAGCGTGGATGGCTGTGTTACTCCTCCTGCTCTTACTGCTGCCATGAGTTTGAGTTATGAGCAAAATAAAAATAGCTAAAATCTCTATGGGTAGGGGGGGATATCTGCCTGGCATCCACCAGGTTGATCCTCTGCCAAATATGTTTGAGTTTTAACAGAGTAGCAGCGAGGACAGAGGAGTATCCAGTGGAGGTGTTCTCTCTAGGAACAGGAGTCATGTTGAAATCACCCCCCATAATCAGATTAGGTCAATCAAACTGTGTAAGTACAATTTCTAAATTGTGAATAAAGTGAAGTTGGTCTTTATTTGGTGCATAGATATTAGCCAATGTGAGGACCCTGTTATCATGTTTGATCCTGTGGAGGTAATAACGTCCTAGAGGATCGGCTTGGGACTGCAGATTCTCAGGGGAGAAAGACTTGTGAAATGCAGTAGAGACCCCTTTAGACTTGGCATGGGGTATGAGTGTACGGGTGAGGCACAAGTATGTAAATCGCATTCCATAAAGGAAGGGAAACCAATAGGGTAGGGGAGAAATTGTCGGTATTGGGCCACCAAAAAGCAGCAGCACCAGAAATAGCAGCTTGAAAACAAACATTTAAATTAAAAGTGAAAAAGAAAAAACAACAGAGGAACATATGTAAGTAGACATTCATGAGCCACCAAAATGAATTATACTCATTTGTCTGCGTGCTGACATCCCAGTTGGGACATTAGATGTGGAGAAGATGTGACAAAAATCAGTAGTCATGTACTGGCTCAGTCGTAGGCGTTTGTGTACAGTCCAAGGTGAAGCCTGAGGAGGATCCAAAGAAGGTAGTTGAACCGGCCAATGAGGAATGGAAATATCAGTGAGACCCAAGGCATGCTGGAAGGAGGGTAAGTCCTCAAGATGCTTGAGAGATGCAGCTTTTCCATTGTGAAAGGCAGTTAACTGGAAAGGAAAACCCCAGTAGTATTTGATATTGCGTGAGCATAACACTTCCAAAACAGGTTTGAGCGCTTGCTGTTGTGACAGGGTATGGCAGGAGGGATCTTTTAGCAGGTGAATTGGGAGCCCATTGAACAAAATAGAGACTTGAGAGCAAGCCACTCCTATGATATTTTCCTTTAGGCAATATGGATGGATCCTGCAAATTATGTTACGTGGGCGTGCCAGATCTTGTGATTTGGGGCCAAAGGATCTATGGACCCTGTTGATTTCAATGGCATGTTCAGAGGGCCTTTGCAATAAATTGTTAAAGATCGTAGTCACAGCAGGCTGTAATTCTTCCGTGCTAATGCTCTTAGGAATGCCTCTTAATCTAATTTTGTTCCGTCTATTTCTATTTTTCCAATCATCATGTTGTTAGATTAACTGGTTAAGGAGAATGGGCTTCTGTATGTTTTACCAAACGCTCTCTGAAAGTTTCAGTCGTATCCTCTATATCCTCCGCTCTGCTTCCCATATACATTTTAAACACTGCCATTTCTGATATATATATGTGCCCTCTAGTCTTTGGATTAAGGAATCAAAGTCAGCTTTTGTAGGAAGTACTTTCAAGAGGGATTCAAGATCTTCTAACCTGGTATTACTGCTGGTAGAAGTAGCTGCAGGGAGGCTAATTGTGTGTGGACCCAGATCTAAGGGGTCTCCAAGACAGCTAGGGGCCAAAGAATGAGGGTCAGAGCTCACCTGAGGCTTGGTAAAATCCTTTGTAGTCGGCGTGTCTGCACGACATCTGGCTCCACGCTGACTGCAAGTTGTGGGAGTAGAGGGCCCAGCTGAGTTGAAAAAAGTCCCGATATTCTCGGGTCTGGGCACGCCAGATGCCGCAATGGGCGCCCAATGTCCATGATACCCCATAGGGATAATGTGTACGCGGGTGAGTGATGCTGGAGCCCCAAAAAGAGGAGAAAATGTAGGTAGGAGACGGGAGCCCTCGGTCCTTTTCAACCATGCGCCAAGCCACACCCCCTTAATACTATTTTTAATGTTTATATGTTAGGTACCCCAATACCCCTAGAAGCAAAATGATTACTGCTCTCCATCTGGCCAAAAGGCACCACCACATGAGCTAAAAAAACCTCTCTACAATACATGTATTAGGAGTAGTTAATGGGATGTTAAAGAAATCAAAGCTACAGAGAAGAAATTAAAAAATGTAAAATGAATAATAGAAAAACGTAAAAGGCCTGATCAGATTGTAGAGAAATGTGGATCAAGCAGAGACAGCAAGGAATGTTGACCAAGAAGCAAACAAATATTCAATGCCAGTAAAAATAAAAGAAACGAGTTCCTGTTGACAGCACTCAATTTTACAGCACTCATTAATTCATCTGTCACTGGAATCGATCACAAAATATTGTTTTTCAGCAACAATCATCTAAAGTCTGTATGGGGCTGTAGCCCAAATGGGATTTCCTTTACTTCTGTCCATAGAAAGAAAATGCAAGGGGTTGCAATAATGATTCTTACAGTAAGCATAATTTAAACTAACCCTTGCCTTGCTCCATGTGAGAAAATACAGATTCACCTTAGTTGTCCCCATTGGAATTGTGCAAAAACACAAAACATTAATTTTTATTAAAAATGTGGTCATGTGACTGCCAATACCTTTACCTATGCTTTTCTTCCTGGTCAGTGGGTGGTCAATGAGTCTGCCGATATGGCCATTAGTGGTAGCAACAGCTAATCCTGCTGGCCATTAACCCTTGTGCACTGCAGTCACCAGATCATGACGTCACTGCTGTATTGCTTAAATATTTGCATCCAGGACCGACGAAAGAAAGTCCCTCTTCAGTAATCCAATGATTATATGAACCACTGGTAATATCAGCAAGTACAAATGAGGAACTGAGAGGATATTGGGACCTTTAAACTTTTAGAATATTGATGGTATGCTCAAAGAAACATATAGGAATGCCTATACAATTGTTCCTGTTGGACCCCTACTTTAAAGTGTATATATACCCAAAATTTTTTTTATTATTTTGTATAGAATGGGGAAAGGTTTTCAGATTTCTGGTATCATGCTTCAGTACTCAGGCTCAGATCTAAATATTGGACATTTTCTTTGTAGATGTGGAGAGCGCCAAGAAAACTTTTGATATGGAACGTCGAATAATTTCCCTGGAGAAAAAAATGTCCTGGGTAAAAAGTGGTAAGTGGTTGCCCTTTAACATTTCCATGAGGATGTGCTATTTAAATCAGGCATAAATGTATTTAAAACAGGCTTAAATCTATTGTTTAACGTGTCCAAACAAGTAGAAATTTTCATTGTAGAGCACCCCATATTTCAGGGTGATCATATTATCAAATAAAAGCACACATTGGCACCTCCTGGATGTTATGCATTCTTTTCATATTTTGTTTTCTATATTTACCCAAAGAACATAATGTTGTAGTAATTATATTAGCATTATCATTGTAGTTTTTATATTACAAGGAGGAGTAGGGGACCTAGGCTAGAGGATCTTCTGATGGGTCACTCAGGCAGTCCTAGCCGCTATAGAATTTCTGTAGTGTGCTTCCTTAGATTGAGGGAAAAGTATGATGTGACATAAAACTATACGCAATGCACTTATCTCACTTTAGCTCTTGTATCTTTCAGTTATGCTGTTATTTGGTGGTAAAGAAGTTGGTAATAAAGTGTTTGTAACTAATGGCCAGGAAGGAAACTTTTACGATGCCCAGAAGATGTGTCGAGAAGCTGGAGGAAACTTAGCCACTCCTAGAAATGAAGCTGAAAATAGTGCTTTAAGAGGGATGCTCAGTGCTAGGGGTTCAGGGAGCACTTTCTTAGGTATATCGGATTTACAAGTAGAAGGAACATTCACGTACTTAACAGGCGAAAAGGTTACTTTTACCAACTGGAATCCAGGAGAGCCAAATAACAATCATAACATAGAAGACTGTGTAGTGATTCTGAGCAATGGAAAATGGAACGATGTTCCATGCAATGACCAAAGGCATATTATCTGTGAACTCCAGTAAACCAGATACACAAGAGCACATTTTCTTCCTGCAAAAAATTAATGAAAAAGATAAATATTACACAAGCAGATACTATACTTTTTTTTAAATACTATAAATTAAGTATAACAAAAAATGTGTAAATCCATAAATACAGTTGACATTAAAAATTCTGTCCTTTAATAATTCGGATCCTTCAGTTTTACTCCATTGATATCGGAGCGCATTTTCAACTAGTGCTGTACTCCAGAATCAGCTGTTAGGTCTTGCTTTTCCTCCATAAAATGAAGCTGTTCCTGTTGCTGAGGATGCTGTTACTGTCAGTCATGAAGATAATCATCCTGACGGCCTATCTGCTATTTAGCTCCTTTTCGAGGGTACAGTAATGATAAAATTCTGAGGCACTATTTTGTTTAGTTGAACTAAAATTCTGTCAAACTGTTTTATTTAGTTGGTGAACATTAAAATTCCATTTGCTTTTCCTTTAGTGTCATTTCATTTAGTGTTATTTCATTTTAATTGATTTTCGAACCTGTACTGTATAAAGATGATGTATCCTGAAAGAGACAAAAGAAACGGAGAACAGCTCATTCATATACAAAAGAACACTTTGAATCCAAACTAACAGTAATTGGATTTTTTAAAATCTCAGCTTGGTCAGCTTAACGTTTATGCTACTGATATTTCTTTAGGATGTAGGGACATTTTTGTCTGGTTGTGTCTGGCCAAATTCGTTGGATGCTCTTTTATCAAAGGGTAATCCACCAAAAGAACGATAAGGGAGAATTATGTTATATTTAGGATCCCTTTAAATTATTCAAGTAGGAAGACAGTGATATCAAAATGGTTAGAACATTTCCCAAAAAATAAGTAGAGGATATTCTTATGGCTTTATCTAAAGCGTGGGTGGTGCTCCCAACAGCTACCCTGTTTCCCCGATGATAAGACACTGTCTTATTTTTTTTTGAAGGCCAAAATATTCTCTAGGGCTTATTTTCAGGGGGATGCCTTATTTACCTTTTTACCTAAAAAGGGGGGGCTGTCTTATTTGATGGCCCTGCCTTATCATCGGGGAAACACGGTATGTATAGAGAGATGACTCTTAAGATATCTCTTCACATTGAACTTACCTGATGGGTATTAGCTCCACTAGTAAATGTCCCAGATGTACATATGAACGGGCTGATCTATAAGGAATTGTCCTATAATATAAAAATTTTGGCGGTTAGTTGCAAACTATATTACCTTATCATTAACAAATTATGTACCTCTGACACCTGAGTGGTTGGTGGTAGGTATAAGTGAACTAAATGGGGCAAGAATTACGAGGGGGAGTAGGACTTTGTCTATTCATTCATTGGTGGCAAAAATAAAAACAATATTACACAAATGGACTCTGATCCACCCACGTTAAGGCTTTTTAAGTAAAAACTGGAGCTTGTATTTAAGATGGCTTGGATTGAGGCCTCACTAGATAAAGAATCTAAAGTTTCGAGATTCTTTGAAACTTAGGAATCTTATATTGATACTCTGCTATCCTCAATAAAACAACAAATAGTGAAAAATTTTGATCAAACCATATGGTACACCCAGAGAGTTCTTGATAATGATCCTCCTATATTATTAAGAGCTATTACGCTATAGCGTAAAAGTCCATGTAATTATATGACTATATATGTGTTCTTTGTAACAATTTTTGTTGTGTTTATTTGACTATATTGTATTGTTACATCCTTCAATATATGAATAAAAAAACAGTAATCTCAGTACAGGAAATGCTTTAACAAAGTTGGTGGAAGAAGGAACTATAGTCAAATGCTAATTAAATCTAATGGTAACTTACCTTGCTTGTAAGTTGAAGACATGTATTTATATGCTTCTTTGCAGTGTTTTCCTCCAATTCCACTTGCAATGTAACTTTGAGCTATCTAAAAAAATTGACTAGGAGATTTTATTTCCTTAACCCACTTCTACCTTTTATGTGACTGCTAGGAAAGAAGGAATGGGGAATACAAAGGGGCCTATTTGGGCTGCTGCTATCACATCCAAGATATTGGCACCTAAATTAGGTCTTTGAGCTAAGCTTTGGACTTAATTATTATGCATATATGTGGTTTTAATAGCACAAACAAAATTATAAAACAATAACATTTTTTAGTTTTAACTAAAAATAACCCTGAGATAATGCCCCTGATTCATCATTAAAATCCGCGATTGCTGGAAGCGCGAAAGTACGCGCAGCCAGCGATCGCGGGTTATCGCGGTCCAGGACTCGAGTGCGCACGTACACTCGCCTCCTCACTGCCAGCCGGATTCCTGCCTTGAGCAATAGGGGTCACGAATCTGCCAATTCAGGCGATTACATTTCAGCTGCGCGATTAAGGAGGATCTAAGCACAATGGTGAGATCATAGCAATTAATTAGCGCGCACCTGCTCTCTGTTCTGTGCTTAT
>NC_092867.1:44060368-44063763 GCF_032062135.1 Pyxicephalus adspersus
GATCGCGCACGATTCTGGATCGCTCATACGAATGCGCGAGCGATAATCCGATTCTGCTTGATGAATCAGGGCCAATGTGTCTAATTGTAATACATTTAAATAAATAACCTGTATGGACAATATCTTCTGCATGCTGTTTTGTTTACCCTGAAATAGTTTTTTAATCTCCAAACATAATGGGCCTGATTTATGAAAGCACTCCAAAGCTGGAGAAAATACATTTTCATCAGTAAACCTGGGGGATCCAGCAAACTTGAAATGGATTTGGTCCAGTATTGAAAACATTTGCTAACAAAAAGCAAATTACTTTTAAGAAATCCGTTACAAGTTGCTTGGATCACTTAGGTTCAGTGATGAAAATGTATCCTCTCAAGTCCAGAAGAGCCTTAATAAATCAGGCCCAATTCACCCAGACGATATAAATATATTTATAAAGTACTCCTGGAAAACAGCTTACTATATTATATCTTAGTAACCTGCCATCAACTCTCTCAGATTTATAAACTCTAGGTATATACCTGATATCCTAAATTTTATTCTTACTATCTTTATCTTTACCAATTGTTGGATACATTATGGTTACTTGTCTCTATCTTCTCTGAAAAAGTCACATGGCAAAATGCATAGGGAACCAATATGGTCTTTACTTTGCATTTCCCACTATGTGGAGATGTTATTTTATATGGTGGATGAGCTCTGTATAGATTAAACCTCTTGCTCCTACTTTTTGAATGTCAGGGCTTTACAAAGTAAACTCTAGAGCATTGCCAAAAAAGCCTCTATTTCTATTGTAAAGTCTCATTTTTTGTACATATACTTTCATGGGTTGACATAAGATTACCACCAATATTTGAAAGGGAGGTATCATATTTTGGTTAGTTGATAAACCAATGAAAATTTATTTTTTTTAACTTTCTTACACATTACTGGGTATTCAAAGTGAACACAAGTTTGCCCTGTTTAATATTAATCAACCAACACTTGGCAGTAAAATAAAATAATATTTCCAGTCTTTCTGCAATGACCAGAATACTACAGGACAGTATTGGTTCAGAATTAGCCTGCTCACAGTGATTTCCAAGCTCCCAATTCCCCACTGGTATTCCCTCTCTCACCTTTCACAGGTCCCAATGCAGTGAATACTGCAGCTCTGACACCCATTATTTATTACCCATTTATTTATTACCCATTTATTACCCATACCCATTATTTATTACCAGCAGCATGGGCCTGACTAACAGTATATCACACAATGAAGGCCAAACATTATGGGAACCAAAACAGCATTGTTTTGGGTATAACTGAACTGAATGTGAAATGTTCTGGCTAAATTCATTATTAGCCTAAATCTGAACAACAGTACGAACCAGCTTTAGTACAACTCTTTTCTATTGTGCGTCATGGCTCAAAGTTCATGAAATAATCGATAATCTTCAATATATAAACTCAACTGTTCTGCACATACCATGATATATCTAATTTATGCACCCTAGTCAGTTGAAGGAGATCACGTATTCTAAACAGTTTGGGATATAGGACAATTTGAACAAAATAAGTGACAATAGGTAAGTGGTTTTTCTTTATGTATTTTATTATGAATTCCTCTTGTCATTTTTTGGTTTAAAACATATTTTTTTCTAAAATGATTGCCTTTTCTTTTAGGTTAGACATGGCTCTCAATATTGAGAGCCTTCACTTTGCAGTTACAATTGTCTTCGTATTGTTATCCAAGGCTATGTCAGATACATCACCCACATGCTCTGTTATACAAGGGCTTCCAGGTCTCAATGGACGGGATGGCAGAGATGGGGTTAATGGGTTAAAAGGAGATCCAGGTAAGAAAATACCTCCCAATATTCATTTTGTACCTATATTAGTCTACACAGAGTTGCTTTTGTTGATACGCTGGTATATTATATGCTAAAGTATGTACAGACCATTGAGTTTGCAGAATGAATAGTTTGCCTTAATTAGAGACACTTTCATTCTTGCTCTTTGCTTTTTAAAATTTTAAATCAATTAGAAAAATCTGTACATTTTAGCAACACACATTTTAGACTTAGCATAATAATGAATTCATAAATTATTCATAACACATTCATTGCACAACCACCAGGTGAGCCAGGACCACCAGGATCAAGAGGAAACATTGGACCACCAGGAAAACCTGGACCTATAGGAAATCCTGGCGTTGCAGGTAAAATAATCAAATATTATTTATCATCATGTATTCCCCAGATTTGTTTAAATATATTAGAAATATTATATATTTAGAATATTTTTTAAAAGCTGTGAATAGACAGATGTCTTTGTTTTTATGTTTTGTCTTTAAACTGCATTGAGATTAACACAGAAGAATACTTACATTGCTCCATGCTCCCCCTGCAGCTATCACTTTCCTCTTTTTTCTGCTATTGGCATGCAGGCAAACCGTCAATTTGCACACATAGAATATAGGTCTTCTGGTTCTGCATTGTGCATGATAATGTTGGCTAGGGGATGGTTGTACTGTGCAACCAAGGAAGACAGAAGCTTTGAGGAACCAGCCCATCCAGAGGAGAGGATGCCTGAAAAGTTAGGAATTAGCTAATTTCTACAAATTCCACAAGCATTTGATTCTTTATAACAGGGAAGGGTTGTGGGATTAGAGCAATAGAACTGAAAAGTATTTTATTTCACTCATCTTAGTCCCTGAAATCCCTTGGCACCTAAAGATGGAAAAGACAACTACTTCTTGAATCCCTATGTATAAAATGAGAAATAGTATTTTTAATCTATAATCAGTTTATCAAGGGCTCACCATGTTTTTATACAAACACAGTGACTCACATACTCTACTTCACAGGTCAGAAAGGAGAAAAAGGCAATGCTGGAGTGACAGGTAAATGTATGCCGTATGGTTGTATTTTTTTAAATATTTGCATGCAATACTTTTAGAAATGTATTATAAAATGTTCCAATAAATAGACTGTATAATTTCATTTTAAAGGAATGCCAGGTCAGAAAGGAGCTAAAGGAGATTCTTCTGAAACAGCAGGTAAACTTACTAACTTTTTAAAGTTAAAATCTATTACTGAAGGTTTGCTATTTGACTCTATTTTTTCTGCTGCTAGATGACCAGTGTCATTCAATTTATTTACTGCAAGCCTAGGTGTCCTTGACTTGTCTGGTACAGTCTGTAAGTATACAATGAGAGAAGAAGCAGAACATTGATGAGCTCTTTTGTATGGCACTCTCCCTCTTTTTAACCCCCCTGCAGTATTCCCGAGTGTGACTCAGGGTGGATTTTACCCCGGTATTTAGCACAGCCAAACTGACAGAAGGAGTCCCGCGGCTTTGCTCATGAAAAAATGCAGCCGTGGGAATCATCACAAGATGATTCCCATGGCTGTATT
>NC_092867.1:44064110-44066212 GCF_032062135.1 Pyxicephalus adspersus
TACAAATCTTGCTCACTCATCCCTAGCAGTAAGCCCGAGTCACACTTGGGGTTGCTAAAAACAATAAACAACCCCACTTTCCTTGTTCCTTTGGCATCCTCTGGCTTTCTGCTCATCTGTCCAGGTCCTCAGACGGTGTCCTCCTTCTCCGATCTTCTCCTGGCGACTGCACTGACGTTCTCCCGGTGACGTTGGTGCATGTGTGGGTCTGCGCGGGAGGCGCAGGGGGACATTCAAATAATTTTGTATTGGATTTAATACAAAATACCTGTATTGAGTCCAATACAAGGAAATCTTTATTTTATATATATATATATATATATATATATATATATATATATTCATAATTTTATTTATATATAATACATGCTACTGTACAGTTAAATTACAGTTTTCACTATTTTTTACACCCTACACAGATTTTTTTTATTTAAAGTTTAATAATATATTTAATAAATATTGTATATATTTCGGTGAGTTATGCCTAAGAATTATAAGCCTACAATGTAAAAAAAATTTCCATGCAAAACAATGTAATGCTTTTTGCATGAAAATACGGACAGAATTAGAACACTAGGGGGGGGGTTAAACAGATAAAAAGATTAAAAAAATTCACCTGAATGAATAATTTTCACAAATACTCCAAATATTTCTTATTATGATCCAACCAGCTGCGGTGTTTTTAAAATTTGTCTTTGCTTTTTTATCCCAGAATTGACAAACATACAAAGGAAGTTATCATTTGTGCAAGAACAGCTGGGAAATTTGCAGTCTATTATGGTCCTTCAAAAAAAAGGTTTGTGCCTTAGCAATACACTTCAGATTTTTTTAAACAATGTCATTACAGCTCCAGCATCATGTTTAAGTATTTGGTTAGATGATGGCTGAAAATGCATGTTATGTATGTTAGACCCGTGACACCGCACATTGGTGTGTTTGCTTCTATATGCAATATGTACAGACAAATTAGGAAAATGTGGTAACATCCACATAGTAAGCTTTAGCGATTGATAGAAATGAAAACCAACAAATGAAAGGGAAAACCAGGGGATAGTAAGATTGTTGTGGAAAGGACTAGATGATGCTGGAAGTCCATCTGCCAGGAAATTAGGCGGATTCTATATGACTTGCTCTTGTCTATATTGCACACAAACAGAAGTTCAAAGTACAGCGAAATTAAAGTGAGCAAATTCAGTACAGGACAAGAGCTTGTACAACAATACAAGGCTGAAGGTAAAGCAGAAGTTAAGCTTTAAATACAATTTAATATTACTTTAAACATTATTTGTACAATTTTGTTTTTGACAATTTACCATAATTATTGCACTGAAGTAACATACCACTTTTCAAAACAAAGTGTAATACCAATTTAGTTTTATAGAATATCGAAGAATTAGAATCCCAGGCAGGTGCCTTATCCAGGGCTCTATGAATGAGATCTCAGCCACCACAGACTGACATAAAAAACACTTCTACTTTAGAGTATGGGAGGATTAGATCCCCTGCCAGTTTTGTGTTGTTGTCTATCTCTTTGTTGCAGTTTGCCATTTCATTTCTTGGCTAGTAAAACTTTTGTAACCATATTATAAAAATAGAGGAAATCTCTTGAATGAGAGCCTGAATAACAAAACATACCGACATAATTCTAAGTGTCGCACTCTAATATTAATGTCATTATTATTATTATTAATGATAATAATAATAATACTAATAATAATAATAATAAACAGGATTGTTTATATTTGATTTGATTATATTTGATTGATATAGCACCAACATATAATGCAGGGCTGTACATTAAATAGGGGTTGCAAATGACAGACAGATACAGACAGTGCCCCTGATTCATCATTGAAATCCGCGATAGCTGGAAGCACGAAAGTACGCGCGACCAGCGATCACGGATTAACGCGGTCCAGGACTCGAGTGCGTGCGTACACTTGCATCCTACATCACTGCCAGCCGGATTCCTGCCTTGCGCAATAGGGGTCGCGAATCTGCCAATTCAGGCAATTACATTTCAGCTGCGCGATTAAGGAGGATCTAAGCACAATGGTGAGATCATAGCAATTAATTAGCGCGCACCTGCTCTCTGTTCTGTG
>NC_092867.1:44069233-44133478 GCF_032062135.1 Pyxicephalus adspersus
GAATGCGCGAGCGATAATCCGATTCTGCTTGATGAATCAGGGGCAGTGACACAGGAGAGGACCCTGCCCTGAAGAACTTACAATCTATTCCAAACCAAGAAAAATTTTGTTCAACTTCATCTAAATTTATTAATCTAATTTTTTAAAAGTCATGCTGTAAACAAAATGTATGTGGCAGAAGTTGGCAGCTGGGGTCAAAAACATTATTCTTGCTATTGCCTTTATTTTAATGAAAGGTAACTAAACCCTGAATTTTGCAGCCATGGTGTAGTCACAAACTGGCATTATATGCAATTTCCTAGGTATTTGATCTATCAAAAACCAATTCCTCTTCCATCATTGAATAACTCAGTTATACTTTCCAAATATAATGATGTATGCATGTTTTTAGCCTTAAACTGCATACCTTTATTGCATTACATGACTTCTTCTTAAAAGTGTGCTTGTTCTTGCATTTAATTATTAAGGCTTGTCATATGTTGTGGTAAACCAATATGTTGTTACATTCCCTTAAATTAAATATTATTTATATTTGTATTACAAAGAAGGATAGAGAAAGCACACATAGCACCAAATATTTTAATTGTTTTGTTGTTTTTTAATTCATTTTTGTGTGCAGATCTTTATACGCACATTTTACTTTATTTCAGCTTTGCTTTTTGCTCGAGGATCTAGTTCTGGCAATAAAATATTTGTCACAAGTGGAAAGCAAGTTACATATGATGAATCAATTGCGATATGTTTAAAAGCTGGTGGTCAGCTTGCTACACCCATGAATCCAGAGGAAAACAAAGCTATTTCAGATATTGTCGTGCATTACAACATGATCGGGCTCATCGGTGTTACTGACATAAAAACAGAAGGTACTTTCAGGTATGCAAATGGGGAAGTAATTAAATATTCAAACTGGAATCCTGGAGAGCCCAATCAAGCAGGTGAAGAGGATTGTGTAGAAATACATTCGAATGGAAAGTGGAATGACAAAAATTGTAAAGAAATACGGCTGAACATTTGTGAATTCTCCTAGCACTATTACATATAAATAAATATTCTGGAAACAATTGTATCATGATATATTAATGGTTTGAAAAAAAAATCATCAAATGGGACTGAAGCTGTTATTGTTGCAAAGTGTGCCCCTGCACACGGGCTCCAGACCCTCCTCAGCCAACAGGGGCCTTCATTTTTATTAGCTCTTTTTTTTTGACTAAATAGACCTCAAACTAAACAGAGGCAATTTAAAACAATATTAAAGGAAACAGAGAATGAAAACATAATGCACAATAAGTTGATATATTATTATTAGTGTCAATAACTTTAGTATTTATTTAGCACCAACACGCGAAGGACTTGACAATCAATCTACCATAGTCATTAACAGGAACATTACAGTATTCACACCAAGTGAAATGATACAAACACTAAACTGCTTCTAAATTGCAGTTAAATATTGTTTCAAACACAATATATTTTAAAATCTACCTAAAGTAAATTAAAGTGACTCTGTCATCAGCTTAAACCAATGCAGGTAAAACTAAAGTAAAGGCAGGTATTTCTATGCTTATATGTTTTTTTTTATTGTTTAACAAAGAACGCCTGTCTGAGGTTCTAATTCTTCTCAACTTTGTACAAAAATGAATAAACTTAAATTAGGATATATTTCCACTTAAACACTAGAGAGTGAGAGGAGGTAAGTAGTGCTGTTTTAATTACGGTGTCAGAAGGAGGGAGTTTGCACATTGTTTTTGATCTTGTTTTTTAAGTTTTTATTCTCCTTTTTGCAAACACAAATGTGCTAAGAACAAAGGCTAGCAAAGGAGAACAAAGGTGAAGCTTCTATCACACTGTTCACTCCACTTGGACATCTGTAAACACCAGCAATACGTCCAACTTGATATCGGTCAAACTATCAAATCACTTACAAGTAGCAATTTGGTATCCTAATGTGGCAAAAAGCCCCAGCAATGATACTAAGTCTCCCCTTACCCCTGAGGAAGCCCGGTTCGAGCGAAACGTGTTGGGTGTGACACCTTACCGCCATCGCTAACCTAGTAAGATACTAAACCATAGTGCTATTTTTTTCGAAACTAGTGGTTATATGTTAGCCTAGGAATCCTTTCATAGAGACACAGCTCTTAATCTTTTAAATTATGTTGTTGGAACAATAACATTTTGTGTTTTTAAATTTAACTCTGGTTGCCCTTTAAAAGCCTGGCTTTCCCTCCCTCCTCTTCTTCTCTTCCTCCCACAGATACACGTTGTGCAATACATTCCTTTTTTCTAACGTTTTCTAAACATTCTAAATGTGGAAGCATCCACATAGTATGTTAAGCCTCAGTGATTGATAGAACGTTAAAGCAATGAATGAAAAGGAAAAATTAGGGAGAGTAAAAGGAACTAGATGATGCTGAAAGTCCATCAGCCAGGAACTAAGGCTGTATGATTTGCTTTAGATTCTAATAAACACATTTAGAAGTTCAGTGTGCAGTGAAATCGGAGTAAGCAATTTCAATATTCAGAGTCTGTACAACCATGCAAGGCTGAAGGTAAACCAGGAGTTCAGCTTTAAATACAACAAATATCATATAAAAAAGACTACCAACTAAAACATAATTTTTACAAGGTGTACAAATAATTAGAATTATGAATGTAAAGTGACATTCCACTTATTTATCAAAACAAAGTGTATGGCCAATTTGGTTTTAAAGAATATTGAAGCATTAGAATCCCGGACAGGGGCTTATATCCAAGGATCTAAAAGAATCCAAGCTGTTTATAAATAGATTTATGTTGGTGAACTCCAATGGTGATCCAATTGTAACCTATTACTGAATTTTGAAGCCAGTCGAGTCAAAAACTTTGCAAACTGAACAGCAGCAAATTTGCACAATGCTACATTTGAGTTTATATCTCTTTTTAATAAAGTCAGTATGCTGAAGTCACAGACTGACATTGTATGTGTTTATCAGGCCTTTGATCTACCAAAATACCATATAATCTTTAAACATTAAATAAAGATAAATATGCATGCATCTATGCATTTGATTATGATTTGCCAACTTGGACATTACACCATAGACTGTAGTGCATACATATGTTGTAGTAAACCAACATGGTATTACATTCCCTTAGATAATATTTATATTTGCATTACAAAGCAAGATGAAGAAAGCACACATAGCATCATGTATGTTAGTTGCTTTTTTCATTTTCGGGTACTGATGTACACTTTTTTTACTTTATTTCAGCTTTGCTATTTGCTAGAGGATCTAGTTCTGACAATAAAATATTTGTCAATAGTGGAAAGGCAGTGACATAAGATGAATCAAATGAGATATGTACAAAAGCTGGTGGTCATCCAGAGGAAAACAAAGTTAGATATTGACCTGGATTACAACATGATGGGGTTCATTGGTGTTACAGATATAAGAACCCTACCCGAGGAATAAGGCTGTTCCAGCCTCAGTGTGGAGACTGGTGGTAGACGAATGCAGTCCGGGGCCAAGTGAGGGTCAGGGCAATGGGCAGACAGACGTGGTCAGATTCCAGGCACAGGTCAGAAATCACAAAGAAACAATGCAGGGTATCAAGGTAGCTGGTGTAAAGTGACAGCACCAGCCTCCATTTCTGCTGAGACTAAATAGCCTTTTCCCTTTAAGGGGCTCCTCCTCCCTGGGTTGTGTTAGTGTGAGCAAGACTGCCCACAGACATGAGAGACCAGAAAGTGCTGCATACTAACTCCGGCAGAGACGGAAGAGTAAGTGCTGCGCTTGGCTGCTCGATGAGGCAGACATGCACAGGACAGTGCAGGACAGTTTAGTGAGGAGACACATTGCACACATTGGCACATCCCAAGGAGCAGGAAAAGGACAGCTCATTCTAGCAACCAAACCTGTACTATATAAAGAACCAGAACATAGAATATAAATAGAAAATTTATACCTATTATTTTCTTGATCACCCCACAAAAAAATATATTTTGATCTGTGTGTGTTCATTTTTGCAGTAACGAAATTGGTTCAGTTTCACATATTCCAAACATATTACACTGATGATAACCATCCTAATGAAGACTGAATTGATCATTGTACTTATCATTGATAAGTACAGCCCAGTGACCGCGTGAACCTGGACCATTTGTTTGGCAAGAGTATGACCTTGTGGCGAATCACAAGGCCATTCTCGCTTACATGTTCTGTAAGCGAGAAAGACCCGATTCGCCGCAAAATTGAAATTACAAATTTCACTCGCTCATCCCTAATTTCCACATCCCTCTTCACCACCTATTAAAATGTTGATAATCTGTAGAATCCATTCTATACTTTATTTCCTTACCAAACGCAATTTGTAAATTATTAAAAGAATAAAATATATAAATATAATATAAATCCTAATATGATATTTATTAGGAATGTATGTTAATACTTCTGTAATGCAGCATAAAAAATACAATGGGTCAAAAGTTTCCACTGAAACTGGTGAACTTTATTGTGAAATTTACAGAGAAAACATGTAGATTAGGCAAAAACAGCTCATAATGAAACCATTTCTCAATAGCAACATGGTTTAGTTTAGTTGGGTTGTTTTTACAGATCATAGAGAAATAAATAACAGACACCAATGTTTATTACACAGTGATTCATCAAAAGTTATTATTTGTTCATCATAAGAATAATCATTTGCTTCAGTTCACAGGGTTTCTTCCTCCAACTTAATACTGCCAGCTTAGTATAGCCCCCTGTCAACATTCTGTGTATAGCAAGGGTAGCCTTGCTGGAAAGCAGAGGGGCATTTTTCCCCCCAGGTCAGTACAAATAATATTTGGTGGCCTAATAATCCTGGGTTGAGATTCTACCCAATTTAGATCTCAGTGAAAGAGAGCATGTCAGTCTTCTAGGCTCTATACGCTTTTCTTTTCCCTTAGGGAGCTGATTTTCTTTGTTTCTCTGATAAACTGACTGAATGAGAGCTGTAAAGGAAGTTAATGCAGGAGGAAAGCACAACTGTCACAGCTTCACAGGGCAGAGTGGTGGACCCTCTGTGTCACCAGCACAGGGCACAGAGTCTAAGCAATAGCTCGGTCCTCTAGAGCAGTGTTTTTCAACCTTTTTTGAGCCACGGCACATTTTTTACATTAAAAAAATCCTGCGGCACACCACAAATCAAAAGTGTTACAAAATTACACTTTGTAGCTAATTCTCGCCTCTAAAAATAAACAAGGCGCTTGAGCTACCTACTGCCACCCACTGACATGGAAGAGTATTACATTACTCTGCCAGTCACTACAGCAGAGGCACTCGACAATGGTAATTGGATAATTTCCCACGGTACACCTGAAGATCTCTCACGGCACACTGGTGTGCCACCGAACAGTGGTTGAAAATCACTGCTCTAGAGGTGAGGATGCAGCAAGCTGCTACCAGGTTGCGGCCTCCATACCTGCCAAGGCAGGTGACTGCTAACTAGCAGGAACAAAGCGTGGTGCCTGTGCAAGAGCCAGAGAATGTTCAGACAAGCCACAGGTCAGAGTAGGAAACAAGCCAGGGTCGGTACATAAATAAAAAACAGGAGGCGCAAACTGGAACAGTGGAAACCTGGGAGAAGAACTAAAAGTAACTCCTTGTCCAGGCAACTTCCTGTTTCCAGCCACTTCCTTAGGTGTCATGTGATGAATATGAGTGGTGGGAGCCGCGGACTCCTAACCCACCAGCAGAGGGATTGCTGGTGAAGAGGCAGTCTGAGATGTTGTTTACATGTCTTCCAGCAGATGGAGTGCATCTGCGGAACACTCTACTCCTCTGAGGCAAAGGAATGGCTGATTGAGAGTCACATGACCTGGACCAGGAAGTGAGCAGAGCTGGCAGCAGGGAGCTCAAGGTGGGTGAGCTTGAAGGTAGCACAGATCCCTTGGACTTGCAGAGATCTGTGACAGCATCTTTGAAATAAATATGGGTATTTGAAAGCGGGCATTATTTGTGATGATGGCATATTATATTTTTTATTAATTTATTTATATGAGTTAAAGAACTGCAGTCATCTAGTTCACCCATCTGGTCACCCACTTTTCACCATAGCATCCAATCACTGTGGCACGCTTTGTATAGTGCATGTTTTTAGTAATGTTTTTAGAAAACTCTCCATAATGAAATTACCATATTTATTTTTTTGTTTGTGTGTGTTCTGGTAAATACCAAGACTCTGCACCTTGATCTGCACCTTGATATAAACCCTAAATTCTAGGGAGCTACCCTTTACTTCTGGACTGATGAAAGGGCTCATGTGTCACATTATTAACCTCACAATATATATATATATAAATATATATATATATATATATATACCCGTTATTCAAAATAAAAGTATATGATATCAGTTAATTTTGAAACATTTGGTAAAAAGTTATCAATGCATTTCTACTTGTTATCCTGTCCTACACCTCGTACTCTTCTTATACAGATTTAAAGTTTCCAGTCCTCTAATATGTTGTCTGCACTTTCAGGTACAAAGCATGATTTATTAAAAGTTTTTTTATTTTTAGATCTCCTTACAGTAAACTTTCACTTCCATGAAATATGCAGTACTGGGCGGTGAGATATTGGTACTGGGCGGTATTGGGCGGTGGTGTAACATTCTATAAATGATCACCCAGCTCTTTCTGGTAAAGCTATTTTATGCTGAACGTGGGAACTACTGGAGCAGACATGATGAAAGGAATAGTAATTATTTCTATTGCACTTCTTTATTTCAAAGAATCTGTCTATGCTGCAAGTAAGTGTTTATCGGAATGTTTTTCCTGGGTATTTGTAAAATACAAATAAAATCTTTGTTTAATTTCATGCATGCATAATCCTAATAGTCTAAAAATGTAATACGGGGAAGCTGTCTGTTTATCTGGTATTTTCTCAGGGTTCACTGACTTTTAATTGTTCTCATGGTATGCCTAGCATAAGTACCAGTCTTTCTTGATAGCAGCCTGTTGTCATCCTCCACACAACAGCTTTCAAACAGAAGAAGTAGGGATACCATTGAGAGCTAATCAAACTCTGCTTCCCTTTGTTATGATGACAAGCATATGCAGGAGTATGTGTTCTAGTTTATTGTAACATACTGTATATATAATGATCCTGTAGTTCAACTTGAACCCTGACACCATAGTTGAGTGCAGAAGTTCTTCTTCATTGTATTTTAAAAAATTTGTTACTTAGAGATTTTTAGATATCGTTTTCTTTTTTCAGCCACAGTTGTTTCTGTTTAAAGCAACTTTGAGCATCATACCTGTTTTGCTTTTACAACTTTTGCTGAAATAAATTATTATTTCCTTTGTAGGCACCACTGGCTTGAAAGAGACCTCTTATCCTGACCCAGGTACAAAGAATTTCTTCTCTTTCGGCAAATGATTGACTGATAGAGTAAAGGTACCCCAAATATTTAGCAAATGGTCATTTGGCATATGAAGATCAGGATATTTAAGGGGTGCACTAAATTCAAGGTCCACATTCATCAGAGTTCTGAGTGATCTGAAGACATGGACATTAGAATGTTGACATTATTTTGGCAATATTATGAGACGGCTGTGGTATAGCATTTAGGTCAGAGGTGTGCTAATTACAATAGTTTCACCATTATGTTGGGCTTTAATCTTAACAAGACCAAAAAGGACCCATGCACAGGTATCCAATATGATGAGGGAAAACCAAGTTAAAACTATGTATCAAAGCCTTAGGGATATTCCTGTTTTTTTAAACAAGCAGGAATGTGTCTGAGTCAGAGGTCCATCTCTGTGTGGGGAGGCGTGGGAAGCGGCTGCAGCTCTGATTCAGACTCATCTCTGCTTGTTTCACAAAACAGGAATCTCTCTCAGGCATGGATATGTAGTTTTAACTTGGTCTTCCCTCATCACATCAGAGACCGAATAGAACCATCTTTAATTCATTCCTTTCTCAGGATCTGAATGCTATCAAGTATGTGTGTATAGCTTCGCTTAACGTATCGCTACCCCTGAGGAAGCCTACATGGGGCGAAACGCATCGGGTATCACTGGGTTATGTATGTGAACCTTTGAGACAAATTACACATGCTAATGCTAAGGCTAGGCATGCTAATAGATGGTTATTGTCTAGTTCGCAATTGATCTAACCTGAAAAATACTGATCCTACTGTGAAATTAGGAATCAGTGAATATTTGTTCTTTGTATTATGAGAAATTATCATTAATACAATTTTTTTGTTTGCCAAAAAAACCTTCCCTTTGTCTTTTCCTCATATCTCTGTACCAAGGGTTGGCAACAAAGCCCGTTAGAGGCAATAATAAATATATCAATACATGTATACCCTCCTTCTAATTAATAAACTGTCTTGGGGTATCACAACCTAAGACAATGGTATGGAGTTTCTAAATCTCTGACTCCTACAGGTTTAAGTAATACCAGTAGATCTACCAGTGGATCACAAAGGCAACGGGAGCAGTATAATCTCTACTGCACACAGGAGTTATTATGTCCAAGTTTTTATTGTTAGTAGATCATTTGGACTTGAAGGAATTAAAGGACAAAGTCAACATCAGGGCCCACTGTTTCTATTCCGAAGACCCTTACCATCAGGGTGGCCCCCATGCTTTTTCTCAAAATGTCTAGATAAGTCGTTAACTTTGCTGAAAATATTTCTGTTGTGTTCACCAAATCTAACTCCGAATGCACAAGATGCACAGCCCACATACAGAGCTGACACAGTTAGTGTAGTGACCAGTGAGCAGCACAATATCTTTGATTACTAGTTGGGAGGAGTGCCTAGGGCGCACAGGAGACAACGTGTACCACAAATGGATAACCCAACCACTGACTTTTTCTATACACTGTACACTGGCATGTGCTATTTTGTAGCCTAAACAAGCATTTATCTAAAGATAAAATAAATGTATGGGTCTGACCTGTAAATCCAACCATTTTGTGACATGATTTTCCTAACTGTCATGTTATCAGATCAAATTAACCTTGTGTGTAATGTTACGATCTAGGACAGTTTTGAGTAACTGTTTGATATTGTGGAAATACTGGGAAATGCACATAATGTGCAAACTCTAGTATTTTGTCACTAAACTGTATTTCTTTTTCTTTGTAGAAAATGTGGGGGGAGAAGAGTATACTCTTCCTGCTCATGGTATGTTCAAGTAAGGTTTGTTGCTCGTGTCCTTTAAAAAAACATAATCTTTATAGGGTTAGTAACATGGCAGTTCCCAAGCAAGAAATTGTATGAAGTAGCTAATTTTATCCTGTGCAATTTGCAAAATGTCCCCATTCTTCCATAAATAGTTTCAGGGTTACAAGCACACTTGCTGACCATACTGCAGGGGTGTCAAACTCAAATACACAGAGGGCCAAAATCAAAAACTTAGACAAAGTCGCAGGCCAACCTTGAACTTTATTGAATTTTTTTTCTTTCTCATTAGATATAAATCTTTTTCATAAAGAAACAAAGAGGTTTGGCTTCACATTCAATCTGGAACAAGCTTATAATAGAGCAGAGACATACATATCTATTTCTGTATTTGTAGCCTTCTGAGTTAAATTTCAATGGTAACCTTTTTGCACAGGCTAACAATAACAATAACAATAATCTTCTATGAAAATCCAACCATTCAAGTCCATGCCTTGGAGTAGCAAAGAAAAGTGCATCTGAGGGGGATTGCTGGAAATGCTAAACGCAGCCAATGCGGAGCTAAATCTTATAATTGGCCCGTCGCTGAAACTCCTTCTTTATTGAAATAGTGCCGCTACTAAAATTCCCAGCATTATTTGCATCTATAAAACAGTCCAATGCGGGGCCACACATAGACAGAGAGCCCGCTGGTCAATATGTTGGCGCTATATAAATCCTGTTTATTAATAATAATAATAATAATAATAATATAGACGTGAAGCCAGGAAATGTAGTAGCGGCACTATTTCAATGCAGTGGCGGACCAGCTGCAGTTCATATTTAGGATTCCTTTAGGATGTTGGAGGCCCACATTTGGCCCCCGGGCCAGAGTTTGACACCCCTGCCATACTTTATTGCAAATTGTATATATTGGTGTATTCATTTTAGAATTAGACATCAACAAATGTATATTGCGTTTCTTAAAAATCTAGCGATCAGTAACCAGCTCTCAGGCATTCCAAGGATCTCATTAAAGCACATAGGAATTTTCCAGCTCATTGGCAGATACACTGTGAGTTTATCCCACCTTCTACTTTTTTATAAAGAAAGAAAAACATGGACTTATCACACCTTACTGAAAGAACCAGACAAGTATTTTAACATTTTTCTTTAATTTATAATAATTTAACAGTTTGAGGACAGGGAGGAAAATGTTTGCCTGTGAAATAAGAGTAGATAGACCTCTTCTGCATATCCTTGAAATATTGTACGCAAGGGTTTAACAGAACATTTTATAATGAGAACTTCATGAGATCTGAAAGTGAGCACCATTATGATAACCATTAATTATAAGTATAATTGTGTAAGATCATGTTTATTCACATTTAAGGTAATTTTTTTTAATTATTTTTATTCCAGAAAATCTCACACAACAGTCCTCCAAACATTTTTCAGGTAAATCCTGTCTGATACTGCAAGTGCCATATTTAAAGAAAGGATAGAATGTTTTTGGGTGGTGAGCCACAGAGAGCCACAGTGGGATCTGAGGAGCCTGGTGAAGTATAAATTCCGTCATTAGCATGTATTATAATAGAATCTCTAAAATGACTTTCTTGTTAACTGTGTCAAAGGCATGCTTGGTGACTTTATCATAAGTGTTTAAATAAAGATTTTTCAGAAGAAAAAAATTTGTATAGGTGGTATAAATCCAACCCCTTTCTGACAACTATGGATTGCAGATAAGTAATTATACTGGTAGGTCAATTGTATGTAATAATATGTGCTTTGTGTGCCTGTGTGGATAATAAGAAAATATGATTATTGTAATTAAATATGATCATCAAGAAAGGCCAGGAGCCTGCAATAGGAAAGCTAGGTGTAGGGCCAGCATGACTGGGTGGGAAGGCTGAGCTGGGCAAGATGGGGTGTGGTAGAGGACAGGGAGAGAGCAAGGCAGAAATAGGTGTAAAAAGTAAATAATGGATGGGAGGTAAGTTATATAGGAAAGTGGGGTGAGGTCAGAGGTCTAGACAGAAAGGAAGAAGATTCCCACTTCCCTCCCTGTTTTGGAGTTGTGATGGGCAGTTTGAAGTCCTCAAGGACAGAGCTATTTATTGTATAGGTCTCCTAAATAGTGTAATTTGCCAGCAAAATAGTTGGTAATTAGTAAGGGATAGTATGTGTAATTGATATAGTTCTAGAAGTGGTGGAGCCTGGTATATCAGTGAGGGGCACAGATCCCTAGTTGATGGTGGTGAAAGTTAATAGCTTTGAGGACCTGCAACCTGACCGGTGGTTACACTGGGTTTAGGAAAATTTTGAAATGTTATGAGGGTAACAGGCGATTTGCACCATACCTGCAGGTGTTGTTATTGGGTTGAGAGTTACGAAAGGGTTGGTGGTTATGCCAATGAAGGGTTCTGACCTGCTGCATTTGTGAAAAAAAGTAGCCTCTGGTGGTTGAATTACACAACCCATGCACAATGCAGCAAGTCTTTTTTTTTTCTATAGATAAATTGTGTTTCTTTTCCTTTTTAAAACTTGCGAGAGTAAAAAAATTGTACACATTAATTTCTTGGTAAGTAGCTTAAGGTTTCTTTTGGAGAGACCATGTCACCAGAAAATTAATTTCAGCCAAAGTCTTCTCATAAAAGACTATGTGCACTTTGTGCTTAGCTACTAGCCACAACTTCATGAAAGGTTTTGTAGGTAGGTAAAAAAACATATGTAGTTACATGACCATATTTTATACTATATATAACTATATTTTATACTATTAATATGACTATATATTATTTGTACAATGGACATTTCAATGTCATTGAAACATATTGACCTGGAAGACTCCCACCAGAAAATGTTTTAGGGAATGTCTTATTTATAATTAGAGCCCAAACTGTACAACTGAAAAAAAGCAGAATTTTTCTATAAAAATTGTTTTTGAATATATTATGTTGCTTAAAAAAATATAAGCCCTTTACAGAAAAGGGAGAAAATGGGCACAGGGCTTGTATGAGAGCGTAAACAGATAACAAAAAGATAAATGGTTAAGGAAGAGGTGAGCTAGGGAACACTTACTTGATTGGGTGGATGAAAGTTGCAGAGAGGGGGCATTGATTTAAATAAAAAAAAATGGAAATGTGGAAATGCCTGTGAATGTACAACTAATTTTTAATTGTTTTATAAAATTAATAGTGGTTTATTTGTTTTAGGAAATGTCAAAGAACACTCCATCAATCAAACTGCAGGTACCAGTATGATAGAGGAATGCTAAGTTAGTGTAGTAAAAGGTCCCAAATGGCAGAAGAGCATTCAATGCCTGTGTTGGTGCAGCAGCATTAACCTTATGGGGGCCCTCCAAAAAAGCAAAATAGTAGCTAGAGTGTCAGCTTACAAAATCCTGCATAGAATATTGCGTGTTGCAGCTTCACAAATCACAAGCTGTGATCACCATAGGTGCACTCACTCCAGTTTGTCATACACACCTAATTTATCAATGTTTATTTAAATAGGATAGTCAAGTAAAGATTTTTTGCAAGTTTGATCTTAGGATACTTTTAGCACATGAAAAATGTTATCAATCATTTCTTTAAGTCTGAAGCTTTTCGTGGGCTACAATGTATGTGGGTGGCGCAGAGCAACCAGTAGGAAACAAAATGGGATCTTGAAAGCTTTGAGAAGAGCACGGGTTTGCGTTGTCCAGTGTCCACAGGGGCAAAATCTTACATTAGCATGCAGTCATTATGCAATCTTGTATAAATACTCTGTTTATAAGCATGCATAATTGAGTGACCTGAGTATAATGTTAAAGTCAGGATCTTTTCTAAAAAAAATCTTTTAGAGGGCAAATCTATATGACCTTTATAACTCTGGACTGCTCTCTGATATTGATTAGTTATTTCCAATGAAAAAATCAAACTTATCTGTAATAATATGTTCCTCAAGTGCTAAATCTAATTTAAGTTGATGTGATGTGTTGAATTTTTCTAAACCATATTATTCAGATTCAGAAAAAATTCTATTATTTTGTATTTAAATTGTATTTCTTTTTCTTTGTAGACCAAATGGAAAGTGTAAATCGTACTCATCCAACAATGTGTACGTATAATTGGAAATTCAATACTTTAAAGATTATGTCAGGGTTTGTAATATGTTATATGGCATTTTTCAATTACAAAGAGAATTGGAATGACTATGTTTTATTTTGTATAAAAGTTGCATTAGAAATAACTAATAATAGAATGTGCTATTTTAAGGAATTATTCGATCTGCTTTGTATGCAGAGCTATTCTTTCGTGGTACAGACCAACCAAACACTAGATGGAACTTTAAAGTATTATCTGACTTTGTTAAACATTGTCTTTCTGAAAAGTTTAAAGGTTGAGAATGGTTGTTGGCCTCTCTATCCCTGCTGCCCATGCACTTAGCTAAGTAATGAGCTTGGTGTCTTATCCATTGTCCACATGAACATGTAAATAATAAACTGTTACTGTAAGTAGCAAGGTGCATCCAACTATGGATATGTGTTTCAGTAAGCATGATCGGGGGGGGGGGTACATGCCATTAATGGGTCACTGGGTAAATATATTAGTGACTGTGCAACAAGATGTACACCTGCTGAATTTGCAGCTCCCTAGTTCACTCATCACTTTGACACCTATCTTTGTCACTTACACTACCTCTGCCTCCTTCACCATGTTCTTCTTTTCAAGGGCCCCTACCTGAACAGGGTTCTGGGAGATAATAGGGCCAACCTCTTGGCAACTTCATAGTATGGGACACTTGACAATTTTCCAATTCATAAAGCCACTACTGGATAATGGCAGAAAAGTGAGCTCTCATTGTTTACATTCCTAAACAGCTATCACTCACTTAAAGGACATAAGGACATATACCATTACTTAACCTACCTAAAATAGAACTCGTTTTGATGGGCCAACTGTTGTGGACTATGAGAATAAATATAGTTAAATCAGACCCTTTTGAAGCTTGTATGCCTTACCCATGTGAGGTGCTTTAAAACTAGGACGTATGTGCCATTTCTAATGCTCATTGTGGAAGCCACAAAAGTGACAGGCAGCTGTCAGTGACACCCATAGGGCTCAGGGGCAAGACCATGCAGTCACAAAAGATGGAGGATGTTGGTCCAAAGAAGAGGAGGACAGTAAAAAGGATACCCAAGGGACTTTCTATTCATCTCAATTTATATACCAGAGCCATTGTTTGTGGAAGTGGCACTGCTGTTCTGCCTGTCCCACATAATATAATTTCTCCATCTCCTGACCCTAGATCAGCCACAGATCCTGCATCATCAGATATGCAAGGGTTTTGTATTCATACCTACTGCAACTGGTGGCTACTTAAGGAGGAGAAGAGAAAAGGCAGGTGGACTGTTTCTTGTAACACCATCAACTACAGGCAGGCCTGCTTTGGTACCAAGAGGTGGACTGGCCCCTGAACATTAGGGAGGTCTCTCTGAACTGGCATGGAAGTGACAGAGGTTCAGATCTGTCAATTACAATTCAGGTGCCACACAGACCCTGTACCCAAATTATCACCTTTGCCATAAGTTTCCTTTTACTTTTCAAAGCTGAAATTACATATCCTATTATTCTGCAGTCATGCAAGCTTTAGGGTGGACTTTTTGTATGAAAGAAAATGGTTCTAGAACTCTAACCTACCTCACCTTTGTGATATCATCTGAAATAACTTCAATAGGAATCTGCCATGGTCATGAAGATGACATATGTTGACATATTTTAAAATCATGTTTGCTCTGTAACAACTTCCTACTAATTTGTGTTCTTTTATTAAATGTTTACTCTTTCTGTTTATAGCGTTTGAACAGATTGTGAATTTAACCAACTGTACAGTGCCCCTGGTACCGAAAAATGGAGGATTAGTGTGTGTATATATTGACAACATCTATTACTGCAAACCAATGTGCAATAAGGTATTTAACTTTTTTCATACGAAACTAGTACAGGGTCACACATATCTAAGTAAAATCCTGAGTCTACAATTCTTCCAACCTTAAATTACAGAAGGTTTTATCTTATTTGCTTACTTTTAAAAACTATTACAGTTAGTAGCATCACAATGTTTGTGTTATGGTCTTTTTACCTAACTACCTTGTCTGTTTTCTCCCCCACCTCTAACATAGTTTAGTCCCACATATATATTTTTGCCATTAATCAAATTAGTTTATTTGGTTCAAAAGGTTTTGAGCAAGGGTGTTGGTATTATGAGCAGGAATATTTGTTACATTTCTATTTTGATAGCGATCAGCCTGAAAGCTTGAATAAAAATAGGGCATTATCCCCCACTTTAATGTGTTATTACTGTATGGCTTTTTATGCTATACCCAGATGCTTTCTTTTTTTAATTTTTAACGCAGGAATTAGGATTTAGGCTACTTAAAGTCTGTTTGTTTTACCCACACTCTTAAAAAAAAAAGTTCTCTTTACTCAAAACATCCTGTCTAATAAATAATATAGAAACTTTTAGTGTTATTCTTTGAAATAAAAACAGTATAGGGTGTAAGTTTTTCTAATGGTCAGTATCCTCCCCCTAAAATATTTACAAACAAAAACACTGTGACTCCCACCAATCAAATTAAGAAGTTCCTCCCCCAGGCCCCAACATGCCGCCTCCGTAGACTCTCCAATCTGAAAAAAATGCCACGAGTATTCACTCTTGTCTACCCCCTCCACTATCAAACACTTGTGAAAGAAGGCCATAAAATTGATACTGCAACAGGGTGGATCCATCTGTGTGCTTTAGGGATCTGCCCCCCCCCCCTTCTGGCTGAACTTCCAGAAACTCCCCCACCACCCCCACTGGGCATGACAAACCATCACCCATGCCTCCCAACTCAATTTCAATACCCTTCCCCACTTGATCTGTCTTTCCCACAATCCGTGCATGCACCTGACTCCTGGTCAACACCACTTCACCCATCTGCAGGCCCCCTGACCTCCTAGTAGCCAGACTTACCAATTCCCCAATTCTAAAGGCCCCAAAAAATGCCAACACAAACACCACCCTAAACAACAACACTTTGTATTCTGAACAACAGACCCTGTCTAACCATCTTAGCAACACCACCAGCAGCAGGAAGAACACAGGCTGTCTTTTGTCCACCATCCAACTCCCTTTCCTTAAAACCCTTTACCACCTGTCTAACCAAAAATTTTTTGCTGATTTTCCTCATTACCAACAACTTAAAGAAAAGGTCCAGTCCCATAATTTTTTTTTCAGTGCAGCCACCGAAATTGAGTGGGGTCAAAGCATCTACACAAAAAATACATCAATATACCCAACTCATCCTCCTGTTGCCCACACACTTCTCACAGAAATGCCACCATTCCTTCCAAACTGCTGTATACCAGGTACGACTAGCAGGGTATCTTCCACACCCGAGGGGAAGAAATGTCCCGACACTCCACTCCTGGAACTGCTCCTATTTAAAGCAAGATGAAGAATCAGCAATTGTGTTAACAGCTCCAGGAATATGCACATCACAAAAAGCAATGTTGTATAAATGACAGCGCAATACCAAATGTCGTAGTAACCTGATAACTGGCAGATTTGAGGCAGAAAACTTCACCACCTGCACTACCCCCAAGTTATCACAGCAGAAGTTAATCCTTCCCAACTCCTTCCCCATAGTTCCACCACCACTTCTATGGGGATAAATTCCAAAACGGCCACATTTGCCACCAAACCTGCCTCCCGCCACTGCGCTGGTCACGTCTCCACACTTCATGCCCACTTACAATATGCTCCGTACCCAGATGAGCCGACCACACCTGTAAACAACTCCAAGTCAGTTTTTGCCACTGGCCCTTCCATCCATAAGGATCTACCATTGTATTCAGCCAGGAACCTCTTCAACGCCCGGAGGTCCCCCCACGCATCCTTATTCAGCAGAATTAGGTGCTCCGGGATACTCATGCCAGCCGTGGCCACCGCCAATCGCCCCGCAAAGATGTGCCCCATGGGCATAACCTGGAGCGTAAGGTTCAACTTACCTAGGAGCCACTGAAATTTCTGCAGGGTAATCTTCTGCTGCTCATTCCATGGCAATTGTGTCAATAGTGATCCCCAGGAAAACCGATTTCGTTGTCTACCCTTCTGTTTAGACCTTCGCCAAAGGGACCCCAAATCCGCCAAGAATTGAAATGTTGCCAACAGCACCCTGCTTATTGCTCCCCACCATTGGCCCAATGAATAGGAAGTTATTGAGGTAATGAATGACGGAAGACACCATCAGAACCTTCCTAATCACCCACTCCAAAAACAAGCTTAACATTTCAAACCGCACATGGCAGAGAGCACCCTATTGGCAAACAATAGTCCACAAAGAATGCACATTCCGACCTACAACCCAAAAACTGCTGGCTATCCAAGTGAAGCAGTAGCAACCAAAACTCAAACTCTATTTCCGTCTTCACCAACCGATCCCCTTTACCACACTTCTGAAACTTATTTGGCTACTTCTTCGGTACTACCCCCAGCAGTGAAACTACCAACCTGGCCACGGGTGATTCCTGAACCCCCCCATTCTCCCTATTTCCACCTCTTTCTTTAGCTTATCTGATACCACCTCAGGGTGCATTCGCGCCAACTTCAAATTCTGGACCATGGGCAGCAAATGCGCCATGGAACAAGGAAGATGAAAATTTTCCAAGAAGCCCTCCTCCAACAACCACGCCGCCACCCTATCCAGACACCTACTTAGGATTGGCCACATTGGCCCAACTTTCACAGTCAGCCAGACTTGAAAAATCTGTTGCTCGTCCCCCACTGTATTTAAAACACCAGGCTGCGCTATGCATTCCCCCAATCCTGACGCATTTGTGCTTAAAGCATCAGGAGCCACCAAACTTGCATGCCCCTTTGTTGATCTCTCAACATACAGCTTTTTTGAGGAAGGCCGGGGGCCCAAAAGGGGACGGACCTCTCGGCCCAAGAAGGGGCTTGCAGACATCATCAGCTTCTTTCACAAGCTGATGTCCTTTTGATCCCAGCATGGAAGGCCTAAATGCCTTGTGTTGCCTAAACTTGCAGTTAGGGCCCCAATGCCTTCATTTCCCGCCGCTACCTTAACAGTCATCTGCACTTCTACCCCTAATCCCCTCCCAAACCCCCCTCCCTTTCCGATGCCTCCCCCAAATTTCCCTCTGCCCCCTTCCCATTTTGCCTCTCCCTGACAACCACAGGAACCTCCATACTCCCTCCTTCACCCATGGAACGGGACCACCCCCTTTTCCCCCCAACCATCCAACCTTAACAATACAACCATACAACACCGCCAACACCAGCTTTGCCTCGGATCTGGAGCCACCAGGCCCCACCACACTGATGGCAGCGTCTGTCATCTTGGAGGGGGCCAATGTCTCCATCACCATGTTGACAGAGACCACCAGCTCACTAGCTGCACAGAGGCCCATGCAGGGATGGCCTGGACCGGGGAGCCCCACAGGTCCCTTCCCTGCCAGCCTGAGTCCTGCAATGGTCTCTCTTGCTGCCCAGCCCTGGGCAAAGTACAGGGGGGCACCACACCGCAGGCCACCCCTGGGATGCCCGACTTCTACCTCTCTGCCTGCCACCGCAACAGGCAGCTTATAGACAACAGACACAGGGCGGGAGGAAGGAGGCCACTTTCCATGCCTCCCCTCCACACCCTAGGACTCTGCTGCAGCTAAGGATTCCTTCCAGCTGCCCCAGTCACTCCCGTTGTGCTGCAGGCACCAGAGGGTCCCTAATGGGGCTCCTGACACAGAGCAGAGCCTAGACCTCCAAGGCTATCAGACATCCTGTCCCCCAGCATTGGATACAGGAGCTACCACTCTCAGAGCAGCATCTACCTGCTTCTGAATTCACCCAGGCCCACAGTCCACTGTGGCAGCCCTGAGTTGGCCCAGCAGAACTTCAACCTCAGCCACTGAAACTACTCCAGGTCAACGGCTTTAAAATTTTTCTCTCCCTGTCCCACTAAACGATTACCCACCCCTTTTTTGCTTCCTCCTTATAACCCCTCTCTTCTCCACCCTACTACTATGTCAGCCCTCTTTAACTCTCCCCTTTACTACCTTAACCTAACCCTTTATCTGCCTGCGCTCTGACCCCTCCCAGTCATGCAAGCTTGCCACTAGCCCTCCCACTGTTCCCCCCTTCCAGGCCTTTCTTTACCATGCATACAGCATTTTTTTCAAAATCACTCAGGATATCAAAATTTGAGGAGTGTATAAAGCATGGATTTAGAAAACCACTCACCCTGTACCAGGACGTACACCTAAGTAATTTCAACACATAAGTGCCATTTCCAGCGTGCTAAAAAAACATTTTTTTAATCTTTATTCTAGGGCTATGATTTTGCTTTTTTGAGGAGGAGCAGGCTTTATGAAGAATGTGGAAGCAAAACTAACTTCAAATGGACAACACAGTATGTAGGTGGTTCTCGGCTAGCCGAATGCATTGGTGAGTTGGGAGAATTTATTGTTGTTTTATTTATGGCAAAGGAAAAAAAAACAGAATTATCAATTTGGCATTTCAAAAACTGTGATGATTTATACAGGTAAAAGTTTCATCCAGCCAGAATCAAACCAAATGATCTCTTAATTATATACCTCACTTGGGTGGACAACATCTTAAAGAAATGTGATGGAAAGTAAAAATTTAAAGCTAACTATTCAACTCCATTTTCTGACTTGGTTCCATGATATACACATTGCCTGGTTAGTCTGTGACCCAGAATTAGAATACAGCTAGGTTCAGATATCCCAGTTATCTATATGATTGTTTCAGGTGTGACTGCAACTAATGACACCAAAGATCAGATTTATGCACAGATAATTAGTTGTCTTTATGAATACTCAGTCATGTGAAAGAACGATAAAAAGCCTTAGTAAGTTCCTGCTCCAGGCAGCTTCAACCAGGTGCTAGCAGCGATGCCTAGATAGAACTACTGGATCCATGAAGAAGTGGTCAGTTATCCAGCACAAAGGTAGCAAACCATGGTGTCCAGTTTTTAGAACATAAAATAGCAGCCAATGGCCATGCTATTGAAAGTAAGCTTGGTGGTGGAATGTTATCCTATGTATTGAGAATTAGGTTTTAAAGCAAGCCCGCACTGACCTCTGTAGCTGCAAGGATTGTGATATTATTCATTCTAAAAGAGCACAACAAAGGCTTTTATAATGCCTGCTGTGTTTTGCATTGGAACTTTGGCAGGCTGCTGCCAGAGGAAATAACTTGCATTGTAATCTGTAGTGAACTTGGCGCAGAGCTGCTCCACAGTCCTGCAGATACAGAGATCAGTGAGTGCAAATTTAAAGACCATTTAGTTTGTTAAGAAGCTATAAATAATATAATGTCAATAGCCTGGTAACAGATTCACTTTAAGGGGCCATATAAATAGATGCTTTGCAGTAAGGCATACTAGTTCACTTACTGTAAAATGCTTTTCATAGTCATTTATTTTGTAACAGACCTGTGCTTTAACACACAATAGCTCACAACATGGTAATGCATCATACTGTGTTCAAATATGAGTTTTTTTTGGCCCACTTCTTTTGCTTGGGCTTGAAGGCTAGATATAAATGGGCCCCATGATCTTTTGGCATTACTGTTGTAGATTAGGCAGTGGGTGTCTAAGGATTAATAATTCAGTAGAACGACAGGCAATTGTTTTGTTGATTGTAAATTACAGTTCACATTGCTGTTATTTTCTGAAAATATCTGGCATGGTGGGGGGGGGGGGGGGTTGTCTGGTTAGTTTGGTTGATTTTTTTTTTGCTCACATTTTTGTTTTATAAATGAAACATTAATTTTACACATTTATTTTGTTCCAGAATCAGATGTCCTGGTGAGCGGACAACCATCAACCTATTTCAACAAGGAAAAGTGTGAAGAAATCGTTTCTGACAAAGAAAGGAAGCAGAAATATATAGACGAGTTCATCAGCGAACTAAAAACAAAGGGCATACAAAAAAATCACAAGGAAGAAATGAATTCTGTTGCTTGTGGAAAATGCTAAATCGAAAACACAAATAAACATTAGGCTAAACGTTAAGCTCAATGGTGAGATCATAGCAATTAATTAGCGCGCACCTGCTCTCTGTTCTGTGCTTATTTACAGTCCTTTACAGGTCAAGGGGGGGGGGGGGGGGGGGGTGACATAGGTGAGAATATTACCTCCATCCTATTTAATGGCATGTAGCAGAATTAACGTGCAAATAAAATCAATCAAAATCAGTTTCCTCTCTGTTCCTATGGATTTGTCACACCAATATTACTTTTAAGAACAGCATAAAAAAACCCTGAAATGATTAGTTTTGATCCTCAATCATCATTTTTTAAATACTGTACCTTTAAAATGACAAGCGTATTGCTTCCAGACCCTTATGTCCAGTATATGGTCTGGTATCCTTATCATAACAGATGTAACAGGTTTCTAAAAAGTTTTTGTGACACCTACATGTTTCTTGACTCTCTTACCCCTTATTAGTATGAGGGATAATGGGGTAAATGAACATAAATATGCTGAGCTAATACTAAACACTATCGTTGACTAATATGCCACAGTGCTAGGTTACTCATCCTCTAAATAAGAAAAAAACATAACATAACAAAAATTGTGGTATGTATTAACTTTTAACTGCAAAAAAGAAATAATTAATAAAATAATATTATAAATTAATAAAATAATATTAAAATAATAAAAATAATACATATGAAAATAATATATCACATACATTACTGTTCTCGATTACAATTTTGTTTTTTGATTTTTTTACTATTGTGCAGTTTTAGAATGTGACATCCAGATGGCAGGTAATGCCACAATCTCAGTTTGTTCCTGATAACCATAGCAAGCGAAAAAAAAAAAAGACTGGCACTAAACTGAGTTGGCAGCATATAAAACACACCCTAATTTGAGGTGCCCTAATAGTTCTGTTTTAGTAACCATTTTGCCATTTTTGTTGTACATATTTCTAGATGAGTACATTCATTACATATCTGTTGAGAGTATTGACGTTAAATTCTTGTATCTTTGGCTTGACTTGCTGACAATTCTCCAGTTATTACTACTATGCTTTGGCTTGAACATTTCACCTTTACTGGCCCTGTTTGTGTATAGATTGATGGCAACAACCTGGTACCTGTTAGCAGCACAACATCCTCATTCTCATAGGCTCTGATAAAGATCTAACAGGGCCATAGACCCTGCCATTCAGCAGATCAGCATCCATAGTTCTAACCCTCTAGTATTAAGTCTGATTTGCACCTTGTGACTCTACAAAATGCTTACAGCAACTGTACATCAGTCACTGGGGACCGTTTAGTGCTGCAGATTGTTTGAAAGCACAGTTGCTTTTAGCTTTTACAGAAAGGTGACAAAGATCCTGCAGCAATAATAGTCAGTGGGATACCATTGCCACCATATTAAAGTACAGACTCAAAAGGACACAGAATCTGGTAGTATGAACAGTTTTTATTAAACATTTACTAACCACAGCAATAAATGTGTATATATATATATATATATATATATATATATATATATATATATAAAGAAAAACAAATGTGCACAACTACATTTACAAGGCAAAAGGGAAGCTATTTACACATGAAGATGTGGATTCACATGAAGATGTCACTAAAGTAAAAAAATAAATTATTTGATGTCTTTATGATATGCTCCTTCCTTCTGTTTTTAAACTTTACATCAGGGCCCATGGGTCTGTGCTTTCCAACTTTGGTCTGTGAGGATCACATATGGGCCAGTGTTTTATATAAACATATCTCCTTGTAACTCGTATACTGCTAAAAAGTGCTGACACTGCAACTGTTTTACACTTTTTTTCAACCATTCTTCAATAGGTGCAATCTGTACTGTTCTACACTGAGTTTCATTAATGTTTGCTAAACAATCTGAATATTTAACATTGAGAAAATAAATGTCCTATCCTGTTTTCACATAGGGGAACAAAAACCTATATAGTTTCTTCCTTTTTGTACAAGTACAAAACATGAATCTTAAAGTCAACTAAAATTCAATATACATATGCCATTTTAAGAATTTTGGTCAAAAGCCACATATACCAGCTGCCTGGTGTGTTGTCTGTTCATATATTCAATTCATTGTTGTCTGTCCTTTCCAAAGCTTTCACACATCAATTTTTTTAACAGTAGATAAACCATAAACCTACATTATACAACATGCCAGCATAGTAAGTAGTCTTCTGTTCACATCACTGCCAGCTCCTCCACCAATCACTGTGTACATTACCATGAATATCTTCTAGAATTTACTATGACACTCCAGTTGTAGATAAGTCAATGTATTCTGAATTTTTTGAAGGATTCTTGTAAGAGATAACGACTAGTAGAAATCAGGGAACACCCCATACTTTTTGCGAGGGTTTAAAAATATTGTGCTGTGCATACCTAAAGTTTATTGTGAATCCAAGCTGCAGTAAAATTATTGCAATTGATTACACAGCCCCATCCAGGGAGAGTACAGGCATATGTCTTCTCTTCCATAGGATGGTAATCACCGATGGCAGCAAAAACAGAAAACACATAACTAGTACAGTAAGCATGATTATAAAAAAAATAATCCATGGCTCAAAGACAGTTGGCACCATCTTAACTTCAGACAGGATCCAGGTATTTTGAGTCACTTGGTATTTTTTTACACTGGAAAAATATAAAAAAATGATCAATGATGAGATTCAAACAGCTGATTGGAGAAGATTTGAGCAGAGAGACTTCCCAATGGTCCAGCAAATGGTCCCAAAGGTAATCAGCAGCAAAGGAGATGTCCACTGGCTCTGCTTTTAATTAGACAGTGGAAAATCTTCTGGTTTATGTGTAAAAAAAAATATATAATTAGTGAAAATTGTATACACTCCATAGAAAGCAAGTATTAACAGATATAAAGAACTCCCATTTATTCAAGTTATATATTCATTTATCTAAATAGATGTGTAAATTTAAATGTGCTCTATGAGCATCACGTCTACACATCATCAAAATGTCTCCTTCATTATTCAGTCACATTATGGGCTGCTCATGACCAAGTTGTCTTGTTTTACCTGCAGCAAAGAAAGGCAAGGTGAAACCGGTTTGTATTGTGCCTGTAGATTAGAAAAGTGGCTGCATCAAAAATGAAAAAAATGTATTTGGCAAGTAAAACATTAATATTTATATATTTCTGCTGTCAATAAAAGCTGTTTGCCTTCACTTTCAATTTGCAAAGACTAACACTCTGCTATTAAGGAGACAATTTACTGATTAACATTAACCACAATTGTGTAATAAAATGACCTGGACCTCGCTGTTTTATTTCAGTGCACAAAGATCGCTTGTTGGACAGCAGTTATATAAGAGATAAAGGAGAAAGGGGGTCCAATAAAAATGGAAATTCTTTTTTGCATTTTATATAGGTAGTAACACAGAACATTCCCTGCTTCCTAAATTCCTGTTACAGATCCCCGAAGGACAAGGGGATCTGTGCCCTTGTCTTTGTCACTCATCTGCGGCCAGCAGCAGCAACTCTTCTCTGCTCAAGAGTTCTTTCCGCTGGTTACTTTTTGGTCCAAGTCATGTATCCCTGAGAGTTGCCCCTTTGCCCCAAAAATCTAGAATATTCTGCAGATGTGCTCCATCTGCTGGTGGAAGTGTGAATACCACCTGAGCTGCCTCTGCTCTAGCACTCCCTTTGGTGGTGGGTTCTGCTCGCAGGATCTCCATTTGCCACATGACCTCCGCTATAAGGGGAAGGGACTGGTTAAGCATGAACAAAGAGTTCTACTAGGCTTTGCTTCCAGGTTCCTGTCTGACTATCCCAATCTTGATCCCGATCCTGACTTTGGTAAACTGGCTCTGTCTGACTACTCTTGATTGCCGCCTTATCTGACTTTGGTTTGCCTGACTACTTGCTTGACTTTTATTCCTGTACTACACTTTTCCTTGAAAAATTCCTTGTAAAAAACAAAATTTGTAGAACTGGTAAATAATTCTCAAAAATAGCTTCTAAATTGTATGGTTATAGTATATTGGTAAAACTGAATGGGAAATTGATAATGTTAGGTCTTTAACTAAACAATTAGTTCTACTACCAGCAATACTCTGACTGCTCTTTAAGAAGTATGCATACTGTACGTAGGTTGTCATCCAATCACCCATCAGACTCTTTAATACCGCACCTGGGTATAGGTGACATATGTTCTAAGTTTTACCTTTTGAATTGAATTTTTTTAAAAGTATAGAAAAATATGCTACAGCATGGTGCAGAAGCATTTTATGGTCAGATTAAGTAAAATCCTAATCTGGATTACCCTGCCCCTCTCCCCAGTCTCAACAGAGGCCAGGTGTGAGGTGAGTATATTTTGTAACTCTTTTGAAAGGGGGTATTGCATAAGATAGAACTTGCACAATCACCATTTTAAAGTATGCACTCCTTTAGAAGACACCAATTACATTATTCATATTGATTTATTAAATAAGCAGAAGTGAATAATAACATAACCAATATGTTTTGTTGAAGCTGAACCTATTTTCACTTTACATACAAACCATATATAATAAATAAATGCGCTGGACTTTTTTTTTGCATATGATCAAAGTGATCAACAACATGTGATCTTTAACATTGCCAACTCTGTTAAAAAATACATTTTTTTCAATACCCCTTAACTTGTATGAATTTATCAGCTGTACCTCCTAACATTTCCAAACAAATGTATATATATATTTTTTTTTTTAATAAACCATGATGTACTTTTTAATCTCACAATTAATATGATTCATTTTCTTTATTAGGCACAAATATTCCCTCCAAGATTAAAGAAACTGTGCTCTCTGTACCAGGGGAAAAGATTACTATTAAGAAGTCAGCCTAGCAAACACTGCATTAAAATCATTGTCATTCAAAGATAACCTGCTTATAATTAAGTCACCTGTGGCTAGCAATGATCAGATTATCCATGGAGGCATTTGCAGTGAGGTTATTATATAGTTACACTAATGAGGATAATGATGTTAATTACATGTTAGTAAGGGACAGACACATTTACTATAATAATAGACTTCTAGAATATACTGCGCTTGATTTATTAAAGCTCTCCAAGACTGGAGAAGATACACTTTTATCAGTAAACCTTGGTGATCCAGCAAACGTGGAATGGATCTGGTCCAGAATTGAAGACATTTACTAAAATATAGAAAATGGCTTTTAGGGAATCTGTTCCAGGTTTGCTGGATCACCCAGGTTCACTGATTAAAGTGTATCTTCTCTAGCTTTGGAGAGCTTTAATAAATGAGGCGCAAAGGAGAGATCTTAATATGTTTTTTGTGTTTTTTAAAAAACAAAAACAAAAAAACAGTGTGATTGGTTTAAATACTAATTGTATTTGTCAAACTTGTGTTTCACATAATTTGGAAGCAGTAAGAATTACAACTATAGGCTACAGTAAATGACTGATATATCAAAGCTCTTCAAAGCTGAAGAGGACAGACTATGATGGGTAAACCTGGGTGATCCAGCAATCCTAGAGTTGGCCAAATAATAGTCATTATTTTAAGAAATTCATTCCAGGTTTGCTGGATCACTTATTATAATCTTCCCCAGACTTGGAGAGCTTTTAAAAATAAGGCTCCATGCATTTCTGATAATTTCAATAAGACACTACCCCAGAAGATAAATTCAGAAAACATAATATTATAATAATAATATTATTATTATTATTATTATTAATAATAATAATAATAATAACAAAACTTGTAAAGGTATAAACTATATTGTGGTTATATGACCAAAGAATGCGAACACTCTTCTAAATTATGGAAGTTCTGGTGTTTCCAGAAAAAGTTATTGTTGAAGTGTATTTCAGAATTAGAGAACCTTTTTTAAATTTTCATCACAAATCCAAGGCTCCAGTAGAAAGATGTATTCATTTTCCTGTTCTTCTGATAATGTTTCATCTATGAAAAAGTTTGTGAAACTTTCCAAAACGGACAAAAAAATTTACTTTTTTAACATAATAGAGAAAGGCTATGATTTCATTAGATTTTAATTTGCAAGATTTAATTTGCTTTCACTTACTTTCTGATAAAACAATTTTCAGTAGGACAGAAACTTTGGAAAACCAGGATAAATTAGAACTGTCTATTTCCAGCCTTGTTACATGTGGGGTGATGGGGGTATTTGATAACTGTGTCTCCATGCACAAGGCCAGCAACATTAAGACACATTTTGACTAGTTTATGATAGAGGAACTCCTGCAGAAAGCCCTGACCACAACTCCATCAAACACCAACAGCCAAATCTTCTATGTCCCTGGACCTTACAGAAAGTCTTTACAAAGGGCTCTATGATATTCCCTAGTAAACACACATTGAAATATATACCAAAGCTATAGCATTCTTATTATACAACAGCTTGTGTAGAGATAATACCGTACATACAAGCAGTTAAACAATGGCACAGACACAGCAGAATTTGGTTTCATGCAATCTATATGGCTGTCAAAAAAAATCCATACACCTCATGGAAATAATTTACTTCTTTCTTACTACTTTCAACATATTTCAAACAGTAAATCATACAGTGGATTTCTTCAATGAAGAGGTTTTATTTATTTTATTTTTTTTACAAATTTGGGTCAGTACCTCATCTGTGCCACACTACTTTACAATTGGTGAAATCTCTCTCTCTCTCTCTCTCTCTCTCTCTCTCTCTCTAATCCAATATGTATGCACTTTAACACTGGTAAACTATTACCTGCTGATCCCAAAATTATTTTTGAATTTTTAGTGACTTTTTTTAGGGGGACAGGTGAGTCTCCTGAATTTTCTAAACTGTCCTGCTCCCATTGTAATTTTTTCCTTACATCAAAATGATTGATTTCAAATAATTTTACAATGTTTTTAAATCACATAAATCAGTAGCAAAAAAAGACACAAACCTTGTATATCTCTAAATAAATAAGTTTAGATCAGCACATTTCCCAACAATATTTTTATTATTGGAACCTGATTTCTAATTACCTGATTCCAATTTATTGGATTGAAATGGTGGTAAATGTAGGAATGTACTTTTTTCTACATAAAAAAATCAGCATTTTTTTATTGGTCATTTGTCATAGAACAAGAAATAGAAGCCCAAAAATGAGCTATTGGGACTTTAAATTTGGTCCCAATAGCTCTATAATTGAATTATATCATTGGGATGTGGCAGACAACTATAGTGGCTCTATCAATGAAATTTTAATATTTATAACATTAAATATGTTTTTTTTGTATTACAACATTATATATTTTTTTATTTTTTGTCTATTTGGATTTTAAGAATGAATAAACCATGTCAATAGTAAGTATTATTTGTTCAAATTGTTGGCTGTTATATGTTTGGAGTTTTATACGTCTACGGGTGTATACATAACCAATTTGCACATTAATCTGTTCAAGGACATATGCTTATTTGTTCTTGTTAATATAGTTTTAAATTGAGATAGGTAGAAACAAATAGAATTGGCATTTTTTCAATGCATAAAAAGATATTGAAATCTTAAAAATTAAAATGCCCATCCTGTCCAATATTTATTATGCTAAAAAAGAAACAATTTCCATGAGGTGTACTTACTTTTAATATGATTGTTAAGTTTCCATATCCGAATGCTATATTTAAAATACATGGGATTTAACAGTTTGCCTTAAAAAACTTAATCCAAGAATAATCCACCTACATACTCTTATCAATAATATTATGTTTTTTACACCAGATATTTCCCGGTGAAGAAACAATACCATGTTATTGACATAATTTTTATTGAAAGAGTACACGTTGTTCTTCCACTGTTAATGCTTCATATCTGACCCATATAAACATTTGCGTAAGTAATTACTTCCTGGTGAGTGCTTCCTCCTCCACACAACAAAGACATAACAAGAGATTACTTAAGGTTTACTGGATATTGTTTGCCAAAAAACTGTTACAATAAAAAATTACACCATAAATTTGTATTTAATAATTACAGCTTAAGTCTACATTTGTAAAATAAATAAATAGGAACAATTAACTTTATATTTATTAGATTCCAATTGCTGCCATAAATGGGATGTACTGTACTCTAGTAACCTCTTTGGAGCAAATAAGCAAATCAAATATCTGCAATGTAAGTATTATTGGATAAAGTAAAGCTGTGTTTACAATGATATTTTAAAATAGAACCATGTTTTCCAATTATATGCTAGCAAAAAAAGAAAAATAATTTATATTTTGTTAAAGCCCAACTGTACTAACCACATTCAGTCCAAAGTTGCATTTCGCAGTACATTATTCTGCCGGGGTGCCCGGGATTTATTTGGGGTGAATGACACCCAAGATAATTCAACCTTGAAGGCTGAAAGAGAGCTCCCTGGGCTGGAGCAGGAGACAAACAGTCCATCATGACATGTGATCAGCCTAAAGACATCATAAAAAGTAAAAACAAAATGGTGAGGGTGGTCTTTTAGAAAGGTGAGCGATTTGGGATGAACTTAGATTTAGGTCCTAAAATCCTACTGTTCCAGCACCATTAAAATGAGGAAGATGTCCAATCCAAGTATTTGTGATCATAAAATATTAGTTAGCCCCAGATATGATCATTACAACATTAGAATTGTCCTGTATTATAATCTCTGCACTTTAGAATACAGAATTGAAAAAAAACAAATTCAGTAAATTCAAAATGGCTAAAACCAGTTTGCAAATGTAAAAGGACAGAATATGCTGGTTGAGAATGAAAAAGTCCACATTCCTTGGGCTTCACTCAACAGGCAACATGATGTTGAATCTGGAAAAAAAGCTATAGTAAACATGTAAAACATGCCTAAATGGTCAGCACACCCTAAACTAATACGATTTTATTTTTCGTAGCTCACCTAACAAAGTCTTATAACTCAAGGAAATTAGAGGTGCAGCATAAGGTGGATGGGATGGGAATTCTGGGTTCAGAATTTTGACAGAAGAAACTTTCTCTTGGAGCATACAAAATAAATTCGATAAGATGTACTGTATCAAGCTTCATTTTTTTAGGTATATCACTTATAATATCACTTTATGCTTGGACTGACCTTTACCAACTGAGCACCAGTTAAATTTTACAAATCAATATTTTGCTGACCACGTGTACACTTTCAAAGGTAAGTACATTATAAGAATAGATTTTTCAAATAGCCGAATGAACTTCTATTCACCCTAAACACTATGCTATGTGCAACAGAATTTCCTTTCCATATAATTAGGTGACTAAAGTAAATGCTTTTTGATGGGAAGCAAACTTTATCAAGAAAAATAATATTAACTTTCAAGATGTGCTTTTGGAGTTTAAAAATAGTTTTATCACAAAATCCAAGGTAAAATTCATGGTAAAATAAAATTGCCTTTTATAAGGGCTTATATTGCAAGTTCAGAATGGACAGTAGTGGTATCAGTGGATTGGTACAGAAAATAAAGTGGAACTATGACAAAAATGAAGAAAGCACCTATAAATAGGGGTCAGCAACCTGCGGCTCCGGAGCCATATTTGGCTCTTCAGCCTCCTTGTTGTGGCTCCCTTCAGCCGCCGACGGGAGATCCCTGATGGTGGATCCCCTTCTTCCTGTAGACAACACGGAGAAGGGGAATACCCCTTCCGGTGTTCTAACGAAAAAATCTACCCGTGCAAAAAATCTAGCAGGGGCCGTGTAATGGTCAGGAAAGTTTCACAGCTGTGTTTGTGTATGAATGCAGCATGACATGTTCTGCAGACTTACGTCTCTCCCAGTACAAACCTCCATATCTCCTAACAGTATGTCGTACATAGGTGACCCTCATAGCTAGCCATACCCCAAGTTTAATCTCCCCACCTTTAACAACTTTCAAAATATGGCATGTCATAATTTTAAAAATTAGTTAAAATTGAACATCAGGGTTGCTGTTTTAAAAGTGTGTCTAGAAGGTCGAAGTTAAACATAAAAATTATGGACCCCCGGGGCCGCTTACATAGCAGGTGCAAGCCCCATAAGAGGTGCAAACCCCAAATTTATACCTACCTGTCGCAAAACTAGAAATGTCATACTACATTACCCTGTCTAGTTCCCTATTTTACACCCCAATTTCTCTGGAATGGGGAGATGCAAACCCAAAAATGTAGGTGCAAGTGGGGGACACCTGTGACTAACACCCCCTAAAATGTCATCATTAGGCCATCATCAGAACATAAAGAACTCTGCCCATCCAAAAAATCTACCCTGCTCAAATGTAAGTTTCTTAGGATTCAATCCTACAATGTAATGTTTGATATACATAATTATGTAGGCTATAAATTAATTAATTTACGTAACTTTATATTATATATCAATTACCAAATAAATTGCCTAATAATTTGGGGAAAACAAATTCTGATTGCTGAACTTTAAAATATATAAAGTATATACAAGAAAGATTACTTATTACTTTAATCATGAGTACATTAAATCCAGTGAAATACAATAAATAATGCACAAATTCATAAGAAAATTAGGATAGGGGCATAAGGGACATAGTTCAGTGTTTAATTGATTTCAAAGTAGGCCTACACATGCACACTGCACTTCTATTTGTTGTATTCTGTTGTAACAGGTAAAAAATAAAAAAAGATTAAAAGATAAAAAGTTTATAAGCTGTGTTATGTTTTGCGGCTCCAGACTATTTTTCTTTAGTGGAAAAGGGGGGAAAATGGCTCTTTTGATAGTAAAGGTTGCTGACCCCTGTCCTATACCATGATTTTATTACCTGGCGACACTGCCAGCAGACCCAATATTTTTATTTTTTTTTATTTTAATCTTTTTTTTTTTTCCAGATCACTCATTCATTAATTGGCCATGGAGGATTGACGAACGGCATCTTGTCACCACTGTATGATAAGATTCACTGATTTTTGCCTGAGATAAGCAGGACAGTTTTACGGTGTATAAGCAGCAATAATCAAGGCTCAGAAAAGATACTATGGAAACAAAACAAGAACAAGGAAGAACCATTATGCTATACTTAAATCATGAGTTTCTATCTGTGTGGACATTTGAATGAATGCCAATTGCAATTCCTAACCTATCCAGTCATTTGTATACTAATGTAAAATCCACCTATGCAGTATAATTTGCCATAAGTGATAATACATAAAATAATAATATTGTCTCAATCAAAAGTAAAAAAAATTGCATAACTGCATTCTGTGCATAACTTAATGCCATGTCATACCACATTTTTGTTATAAAAAGTGAATAAATGGGTATTTATCATTGCTATTTGTTTTCTAAGCTCAAGCTTATGGAAACTTGTATAGTGTTTAGGGTTTGAAGTATGATACCTAAGTGAATGGTTTACTGTTTTCTTTATTATAATTGTTTTTTACATCCTCGTCGTACACATTATGCAGATTACGTTGAATGATTTGTGTATCTAAAACACTAGCACACTAGCAGTGCTGGGGCATACAATCTAAATTCAAGCATTCATAGATTGATTTGTGTTCACAGACAAATTGTAAATTACTTAATCATAAGATTTGTTTGTTTGTGCATTTTGTCTTACTGTCTTAAAATTGAAAAATAATAAAAAGCTTTCAGGAAAAAAAGGATATTTAAAAGCAGACAATATAATAATTATTATGACCTTTAAAATATCCGTGGAGATCAAGTACACTTACCAAAAGCTTACTCCAAATAATACAGTGACCGGTATTCTGGATGGTCAGGGTAGAATAAATTGAAGAGACGGCTTTAGTTGTCATCTCCAGTGAAATGGTTTGGCAATGAGTACTTATTCACAGGTATTATGTAAACATGACACATCTATTTCTGGGTGTAGCCTGAAAGGAATAATTAACCCTGAGACTGTCCTGAAGGCATCTTCCTTGTAGACTTGGGAGGACTCACTTATAAAATGAGTGAAAGTTGTGTCATCATAATTAGTGAACTGAATGTTGTTGTTTCAGCCTGGAAGCAGCAGCACAATGCCTGCACACAAGGGATATTACAGCACCGTCACACAGGTAAATAGTTGGCTGTACATCATGGTATGTGACGTCAAATAAAACATCTAGTGTCTTATATAGTACACCTGTAAAGTGATTATTTTCCAAGAATTATCCAATTGTTGTCTATTTTCCCTCTGGGGAGATTCAATCCTTATATGTTAGAGTCACAATTGTCAATAGGACAGAATACGTGGGGAATGCCACGTTCATGAAAGAACAGCAGGCCATTCATGCAAATGGGACATGTTTTTTGTTATGAAGGGGGAGTAAAAGCTGTCACTGTTGAGCATTTTCCTCTATCTGTTGTGTATGGGCAAAAAAGTTCAAAAAGTGTTTTAAATCTTTGAGAAGGTAAAGGTAAAATTTAGGTATATTTCCCTTTTCTCATTAGAATTATCAGTGCATAACATTCTGTTAGATGTAAATGAGTAGGACAAAAAAGCCAAAGCAAGCAAACTATAAAATGTCACAGCTTTAACTCTATAACTATAGACTCTTTGGCAATGATTTATTAAAGTTCTCCAAGTTCTCCAATCAGTGAAGCTTGGTGATCCAGCAAACCAGGATTGGATCTGGTCCAGGATTTTTGCTAACAAAAAGCTAACAACGTTTAGGAAATCTATTCCAGGTTTGCTGGATCACCCAGCTTCACTGATGAAAGTGTATTCTCTCCAGCCTTGGAGAACTTTCATAAATAAGGGCCTTTAGGTCTAACAACCTGGTTTCAATTATTAAAATGTACACGTGTTCAATATTCAACACTGGAAACAATCTTTCATGATCGTTTTCAGCCACAGAGAGTGACAAATGAAGACACCAGCTGTATACGCAGCCCCTATTCTCCATTTGTGCTCTTCTCCATTGACTATATGTATGCTATGTATGTATCTTGCTTCCCCCTGCCTTTTCCTCACCCTGTCATGTGGCCCTGCTGCTATTCTTTTTCTTTTGCTTAGGGCCTTTTGATTGTTTGTGGTGTGCGGGAAATATGTTAAAGTGTTGTTCAGAATGAATAACACTGCAGTGAATCACACTGTGTTATGTGAATTGCTGAGTAATTACACAAATATGTTAACTTTAATACATAGTAATGCCTGTATCATAAAGTCTTGCAATTCCATTTTAAAAAGACACCATAATGGACTTGCGTTTCAGTGCACCACATGGCAATAATGTACGCTTTTCTGGAAAAAAAATAAGGTACAGGTGAGCATTTAGATCAATTTAAAATAAATTGTCTGCCTTACTGCAACACATTAATTAAACATTAATACACAATATAATACACAGAATCCTAAAAGAAAAATCTAAAGACCCAACCCCAGATACACTGCTGTATCCATATACTCCAAAGGTCTTTGTATAGGTATAAAGTATTGAAAATACATTTTTTGGATTTATCAGTACAATTTTCATTGGGTGTTTGGTAGTCTGTTGTGATCCAGGTCTAATTCTTTGTATAAATGTCAGACTCCTAATTACCCTACATCAAAGCAGGCTAGTACTTGGGCAGATAGTGGATCAACTCCAGCCTTGACGCGGACATCAACGTTCTTTTGAGAAATAATTTTTATTATATCTGGGATATTGCCCAGGTAGGAACAAAATAGAAGCAAAAGTTATTTTCACCAGCTAGGATAAAAGCAGCAGGATAGAATATTAGCTAAAGTTTAAAGTAGCTAAATGATAGATTATGGGTTTAAGCTATTGTTCTGCTCTATGCTGCTTGTTTGGTCTAATCCGGTCTCTTTGTTCTGGTTTCATGGCTACGGATAAACAAAACTTGACTTTTATGACACATAATGTCCAGGTCTTTAATTCTCAGGGTTAAAAAAAGTCAAAGTTAAGAGTTAAAAGAGGGTTAAAAGAGTCAATGCCTTTCAGAATTACCATGCAATGCTATACAATGAGTTGTTGGCCTGGCCTTACAAGAAACACATTTTACAGTTACATCCCATCCCAAATATTTACATAAAAATTATCATTTATTTTTTTTATTTGTCTAAAGCTAAGGAAAAAAAGAGGGGGTAGCCCCATGTTTTTGGTCTCTTTCACCTTACACTCATATAGCTCAAGATGGTCGCTACCTTATATAGGTAGGGGAACATGGAGGAATGTTACTTTCTGTCTTGACCTTTTATGTCCCCACCTCAGGTCAAATAACATTTTTTACTGGTATGTTAAACAAGTTGGCTCCCTTTTTTAAAAGATTCTTGATCTTAATGGGTGATTCTAACCTGGCCTTAGAGTAGATATCAGATAAGACATCTATTCCTACCTACAGGCAACCACCTAAACAGAGTTTACGTTTTGCCAATTTGTTGCGCAGCTTTGATTTGGCAGATGCATGGCGAGAGTCCAATCCCTTAATTAGGGATTACACTTATTATTCCTCGGCCCATAAACAATATACCAGGATAGATCATATTTTTATTAACACTCCCTGCATTCCCTAGCTGCATTTTGGCCACCCCATGGTCTGATCACGAACCATTAGTTGCTCGCTTTGTAGGGTTAAGCACCAAAAACCCCAGGCCAACTTGGAGGCCTAATGACCTTCTTTCAAGTGACCCTAATCAGAGCATGACTGTGCAGAATTCCTTGATTGAATATTTTCATTTTAATGATCCTCTGGACACTTCTCCTGCTACTAATTGGGATGCACATAAAGCTCATATTAGAGGTTTTCTTATTTCATTAGCCTCCAAACTTAAAAAACAATCATCACTCATATTAGATCAAAAACAACATACTTTATTACAATGACAAAAACAGAACTCCCATGAGGATCTGAGGGACCAAAATGAAGCACTCCGTACGGAACTGAATTTATGTCTGACGACTAAAGCTGAAAAAACTTTATGTTGGGCTAGATAAAAATTCTTTACTTGGGGCGACAAACCAGGTTTATTGTTGGCACATAAACTCAACCCCAAAACTCATTCCCATGTACTGCCTAAAATCAAACACTGATGGTTGGCTATCCCAGAACCCGAAATTGATTCTGGAAGCTTTTCATGCTTTTTACCATAAACTCTATGAAGAACAATCTTCACTTCCTAGTGACAATTTGAACTTTTTTTTTCTAGAATCTTTTTACCTAAACTACATAAGTCCCATGTGAAATTATTGGATAAAGAATTCTCAACAGCAAAGACTTTGAAAGCTATCAAATCTCTCAAAACTAACAGTGCCCCAGGCCCAGACGGGTTTCCCAACCTATACTAAAAAACTTATAGTGAGGTCTAAGCTCCCCATCTGACTCTTTTTTTTTAACTTCCCCCGTAAAGGCAATGCGGTACCGCTTGATGACAACAGAGCTAATATAAGCGTAATCCCATAGCCAGGTAAAGGTCACGCGGAAATAGCCAATTACAGACCCATCTCGCTTATTTATTGCGATCCTAAAATAATGACAAACATTTTATTGCTAAGATTAGGGTTTTTTTTTAAACCGATACATACATCCCGATTAAGCCGGGTTTTCTTCACAACCGTCAGGCCCCGGATCAAACTAGGAGAACCATTGATCTTATTTCGGCAATGCATGGGAACTGGGGCGGTGGTGCCAAACGTGAAGCTATGTTACTCTCCTTGGATCTTCGTAGGGCCTTTGATAGTCTGGTATGGGATCACTCTTTATTCTGTACTACAGAGAATGGGTTTTGGTCCAGCCTTCATGTGATGGATGGCGTTCCAATACTCTACTCCCACAGCTAGAATTTCCCTTGGAGGTTTTTTTTCACCCTGTTGGATATCCGACGTGGCACTAGACAGTGTAACCCTTTATCTCCATTATTATTCGCACTAGCTATTGAACCCCTGGCTATAGCTTTACGACTTAACCAGGACATTAAAGGTATTCAGTGTGGTTCCACAGAACATAAATGTGGCTTGTTTGCCGATGATACCCTTTTATACATCACCTCCCCTTTAACTTCTTTGCTCAACCTATTTAAAGAACTCCCAATTTTTTTCAGAGGCTTCAGGACTTAAAATCAATAGAAGCAATTTAGAAGCTGTTAACCTCTCACTTCCTGAAAACCTGTTATCTCTGTTTAAGCAGAATTTTGAATTGAAATAGAATCTCAAGGTCATAACCTACCTGGGCAACTAGATCACCCCTTCATTTCAGACGCTTTTTAAAGCTAAATATCCCCCAATGTTTTGTACCTTAGCAAATGATCTACAGAGATGGCAATTTTCTTCTCCGTCATGGTTTGGTAAAATTGCTACAATTAAAACAGGTAATTTGCCAAGATTGCTATATTTATTTTGCATGGCAATTGCAATACCCAAAGTGATTCTCCGCAATATACAAAATATGTTACTCAAATTTATATAGAATGGTAAACAACATAGAATTAATGCGACTACACTTTATACTTCCAAAAAGCTAGGTGGTCTAGGGGTCCTCAATCTTGCACTATACCATTGAGCAGCCCAAATAACAGCCCTGGGCCAATGTTCTCTTTTGAAGTCTAGACCCCAATGGACTAACTTAGAAGTTCTGTCCTGCCCAACTATTCCTGGTAAAGCATTACTAGGTATCCCTCCCTTTCCTATGCCTTCTCTGTGTGGGATGGTCAAAAAACTAATTGAGCTCTTCATTCCCAGCACGCTCCCTTGACTACAATATGGATAAACCCAGATTTTCCTCCTGGATGTAAACAGGGGCGTGAAGTATGGTTGCACAAAAGAGGTTTTTCTGTATTGGCAATTTTAAGCATTTTTATTGGCAACTTAAAGGCTTATCTTCCCCTTACCAAAGTACAGCATTTGAAAAGTCATGCCGTTCTATCCCTTATGCTAAGGGTAGAATTTCAGTGGTTTATGCAGCATTTTTACCCAATGACAAAAGATTGTTTTATATGTCTCAATGGGACGCAGATCTGACAGAGGTGTGGGAGGTTCCAGATTGGCAAGTTTTGGCTGCCTCTATGTCTTTAATTTCTTTTAACATGTCCCTTATTGAAGCTAACTACAAGGTCTTGGTGAGATAGTATATGGTCCCCACCCAGATTAATAAATTGAATCCTACTATTTCCCTTCTGTGTTACAAAGGCTGCGGACGGCTGGGCACCATGTTTCATGCTTGGTTCTGCAGAACAACATGGATAAATTCTAAAAAACTTGGGACCCATGGTTTTAAATGCCATTGCAGTTTTATTGAGGTTTTGTTTTATTAATTCATATTCGCCTGAAGAGAATTTTTTTTCTGTATTTGTTGTTATCATATGTAAGAAGTGTTAAACCATAAATGTGTGGAATATTTGTTTTGCTATATTTTTATATGTCCAAAAACAGAACTGCTGTAATTTATTTCTGAAAAAATGAATAAAATTTTTTTAAATACAAATGGTGGCTTATAAATCTAATCTTCCATATGAGATCCCAAAATTCTCTTTTAGCTCCAGGCACATAAAGAATCCAGAATAATGTATTTCTTTACGTTCTGAATTATTTCTTGCACTAGCCTCTTGCTGTCTCTGTACAGCCTGCAAGGTCCCGCCCTCCAGGCACGCACTCGTGAGCAGATGCCCACCGGCATTTGCTTCCCCTAGCCTTACATCCACAACATTGACACACGGCAGGAGAAGAAGACGCCGACATCACTGGAGGACACCATAGATATTGCTGAAGGATGCTGCAGGCACTGCTGGAGGACGCTGCTGAAACTGGGAACAAGGCAGGAGTTTTAACCACCCTGGAAATTCCACCCCAAATGTGGCTCGGGGTTACCACTTTTTGCATAGAAATTCCACCCCGAGTCGGGAATACCGCCAGGGGGGTTAAAAGGAGAAGCAACAAAATAAACAAATCAGTTGTACTGCAGTGTGTTAACAAGGGGCATGCTGATAGAAGGACAGGCCTGGATTGAAGTGACACAGGGAGCAGGGAGCAGGCAGCAAAAAGTTTAATAGTATAAGAAGTGTTTAGCTGGGGGTGTTGTAAAGATAGGAATGGTTAAAGGGATAAAAGAGTGAGTTTAACAAAGGGTGGGGCATTCATTTTAGGAAGGACAGAGAGAGGAGGAAAGTTTTTGTAAAGTTTTGAAATTTTATTAACCTAAATTCATGGCTGAGCTTGAGGTTCTTTTGGGCAAGCTTAATGCTGTAGCAGTTGATAGGGGTGCTGGTTGGCTCCATGAACAAGTGTCTGCAGCCCTGAGGGGGGATGCCATGCTACCTTGGAGGTGTCACCCTCCAGTTCACTTGAGCCCTAAAACCAGGGCCTGGTGTCGGATCAGGAGCCCCTCAAGGATTCCTCCAGTGCAACCAGCATAGCCTGTGCCGGAGCCTCAGGGTGGCTAGAGGGAAGCAAGGCCCTACACAAACTGCCTCTCTCTTCAGGACACCTTTCACAGCACTGCCTGCTGTGGTGGCATGCAGCCAAGAAGAAGGGCAGAGAAGTGTCAGGACAGCTAGCCACGGATAGTGGAGGAAGCTCAGGTCAGTGATGGGTTCTGGCAGCAAGTGAAGGAGCCGAGGGGCTTCCATCATCTAAGAGCAGAGCTGCAGTGTTCTGCTGAGACACAGGGCAGAGAACTGGGTCCCCTTCAGTCCAGAATGAAGCTTTTGGTTTGGCTCCAGGTTTGGGGAGAGGTGGGGGCAAATGGAGGGTGCAGGAGGTATTGTCACTGCTGCAGTGGTAATGGGGTGGGGGGTCAGGGGGGTAGGGGCTACTATTGGATTGGGGGAAGGAGTAGGGGCCAGAGGTATCTGGGGGGGTACAGGGGGGTTAAGGGCGGTGACCTAGCAGGAAGTGGGGTGCCGACTGCCTTGGTGGAGCCTGAACCAGAGGGGGCGCTGGGGCCTGGGTTAGCAGGTGACGGAGGTCTGCAAGTGCCAGGGCAAGGGAGTGTGGATGATGCAGCTAAGGTGGATGTCTACGTGTGATTTGTGGGGCCCCTGGGGCGCACCTTAAAAAGGCGGTCAGGAAACAGATTTGGAGAGGAGAATTAATTGATATTTTCTCCTTGCTGTCAGTGGAATGCTTTTACTTGGATTTTACTTTTAGATTGTCAGGTAAGTGGAAAAAGGGGAAGGAGGAATTGAGGCAGTATTGCTTAAAACCGCACACATTTGCACATTGGTTGCAGGTGTTTGTCATATTTGCTATTTGTGATAGGGGAAAAAACCCTGAACATTGCTCGGCATTATTCTTGGGGGCCGGGGGCTCTCACATCTTTTCGGGTCCCTGGTCTTTCAGGAGAAAGGATTGTGCTGGCAATTTAATAAAGGGGTGTTTAATTTTGGTGGTGCCTGCTGTTTCAAACATGAGTGTGCAAAATTTGCGGGTGCAGAAGGTAGTGTGTTTTAAGCAAGGTAGTGGCCACGGCTCAGACTGCGCTGGAAAAAGGGAGGATGCCGGTGAGGGTCAACTGCCTGGGGCTCTTCCTAAGTAGGTACCTGGGTAGGAATGCGTCACAGCTGCTGGAGAAGGCGTTTATGGTAGGATTCAACATTCAGTGCCACATAGACATGCTGCCGCTGCTGGCGATAATTCTGGAGTTGGCGCTGCTGCAACCGGAAGTTGTATTGGCGTAGTTGGAAAACGAGGTGGCTTTGGGTAGAATGGGAGGACTGTTTCTAGACCTGCAGGTGGAGAGGTTGGTGGCGTCGCCGCTGGTGACAAAAAAGGAGCCAAATGAATTTTGGCTAATTCTTTACCTGTCTTTTCCAGCAGGGAGCTCTGTGAATGCTGCTATTGACTAGGAATTGTGTTCCGTGCCTAACATGTCATTTGAGTGTGCAGTAAAATGGTGGGGTGCTAAAGGCAGGGTTCCTTGCTGGCAAAGACAAATATTGAGGTCGCTTTCCGGTTGCTGTCAGTGCACGTGGAGAGTCTGAGATTTTTGGGTTGTCACTGGGATTGCTGATGACATTTAGGTTTTGGGTGGACAGATTTGGCGTTCTGTTGGCAGAGGATAGGAAAGCTAGTGTTCTTGGGCATCACCATTGACAATGAAGCGATGGAATGCAGGCTGCCCCAGGACAAGCTGCAGGCATAGCAGGAGGAGGTGTCATTGACTAGTGTGGGGTGGAAAATGCAACTGTAGGAGCTGCAGTCTCTCCTGGATAAATTGAACTTTGCTAGTCAGATCATGCCTATGGGTTGCATCTTTGCACAGTGGCTAATGCAGAATTGGAGTTGTTTATGGAATCTGCAGAGCCTACTAGAGAGGGACGTGGAGTGCAGGGCAATGGCCGGCAGAGTGGGGGGAGGCTGAGCTGTTGTCCAATCTGGTGGCATTAAAGCTGTTTCCCATAGTGGTGGCAGTGGCGCTATGGGGAAGGAAGTTGGCGAACAAAAGAATTGCTTTGGCTGTGATAACCTGAGAGTGGTGCAAGCGGTATCCCCATCGGTTATCCGGCTGCTAAAACACCTGGTTTTGCTTTGTTTAAAATGGAATATTGCTGTTTGTGCTGTCCAAGTGCCAGGGTTGAATAATATATTTGCGGATTCTTTGTCTCGCTTTCAGTGGGAGCGTTTCCATCAGACGATACCAGGAGTGGATCAGCAGAGCGTGCCCTGCCCAAATGAGCTATGAAGAATCAAGAAGATATCAAGAAGATAGCATTGGTCTCGGGTTGGTAGCGGGTATGATTAAGCGGTTTTTGAGTAGGGCTACTTGGGCATCATACTCTGCCGTGTTGGTAGAATGGTGGAGATTTTGTGATGAGTAGAGAGGAGTGTGGCAAGAAGAGTTCCTGGGCATGATGGTATATTTTTTGTGTAGGTGTTTTGAGAAGAGGATGTCAGTGGCGGGATTGGTATTTCTATTTAATTTTATTCGCTCAAAGGATTTAACTAAAGAATTTCTATTGAGACAACTGGTAAAAGAGTATTGGTTGGGTAGGCAGATAAGAGGAGGCCTGTATTCCCTTATTGGTGGCAGTTCTGGGATGGTTGGGGGGGTTTGTTGGTCACAGTTTGAAGTTCTACTAATCAAGGTGGCATTTGTTTTAGCCTTTTCTGGGGTATTGAGGATAGGGGAATTATTGAGTCCAGCAGCAAGGTAAGAAAGGGGATTCCAGGTGGAAGATATGGGGTGACCGGGGCATCAGATGAGGTTATGGATGACATGGTCTAAAACGGATTAGGTGGTCAAGGGCTTTACTATTGTCCCGGCTAGTGTGGTGGTGGCATCATGTGCCAGGTCGAAGTGGTGGGGGAATTTTTGAGGGTTAGACAGAAAAAGGGGGGCTTATTTATGTTGCAAGAAAATGGGTCAGTGTTGTCCCGCTATCAGTTTTTGATAATTTTTCATAGGTGTTTGGAGGCTGAGGGGATGAATCCAAAGAAGTTTGCATCCCATTCTTTTCACATTGGAGCAGCTATGGAAGTGGCCCATTGGGGAGGAGACGTTTAAGAAGATTGGTAGGTGGGAATCTTGTTTTAGATTGTACGTTTGGCCTCAATTACAGCCATAATAGGAAGGGGAGGTTTATGGATAGGTTGGGCATGGGGGAGAGACGAATGTGGGGTGGCTGAATGTGGTGGTGTATGTTTGGTAATGTTATTTTATTACAGTACAGGTGTCAAGCTATGTTTGGTGCAGATTGTGGGGCACTCGTATGTGTGTGGTGGGGAACGACGAGCGGGGTTACAGCCAGATGTTCGGCAGCTGGGCATTCCACATTTTGAAGGCGTTCTTCGGTGGATAGGCGTGCCTGGCATGTAATGGGGCAGGGTGCTACCTGAGTTCAAGCATGTTGTTGGATGTTGGGTGTTACATGCTGGGGGTAACGACTTGGGGAGGAGACCGGTTAGAAAATTAATAAGGGATAATAAGTGGGATTTTTTGAGGTTGTGCATGTCATTTCTGAGACTGGTGGTGGTATAGTCGGATGTGGTGGCCAGGCTGCATTGGAGGGAAGCACAGTCTGTGGCTCGTTTGAACAAAGCCTGGTTTAGGTTGAACAAAGAGGTAGGGAAATTTCGGTCCAGGAATTTAGGTGGTAGTTAGGCTTCGGGAATGGGATTTGGAATACAGTTTGTACCTGGGGAGGGACGAGGTACAAGGTACATTTGAGACACATGTTGGGATGGATTTGTAGTGTTTGGGAATCCAAGATGGGATCCAACAAGCATTACAGGTGTGGAGGAACACTTGCTTGTGGCCTCTTGGATCAATTGGTGAGGATTCTCTTGGATGTAGTGAAAAAAATAAAGGTTGAAATATTAAAGGCGTAGGGACTGCAAATAATTTGTGATATTGCTCCGAAGCTGGGATTTTGGATGTGGCTAGGGGAATAAATACTATAGTGGTGCAGATCCCTGGTGGTTAATGGGAGGATGCTCTCGAAGACCAGTAACCAGAGAAGGAAGAGCTTTATAGGATTTAGTTAGTTGGTATGTTAGTGTTATGGTATAGGCATAGTTACTGTTACTGTATGTTATGATTGTTAATATGGTTATTGCATTATTTTTATGGTTCATTTTTTTTTAATTTAGTTATAAATTAGTTAAATTTAAAAGAAAATAAATACGTTATAAATTATAAATTATTTATTTCCTCTGTGTATTTAACTGTTTGCCTGTATCCAACTTTAATACATATTTAACATCTTTTTATGTAATGAAATATATTTGTTGTTGATCTGTGTGCCATATATTCCAGTAAAGGTAAAACATTGCATGCTTTTGCCATTGAAAATTCGAGAAAGATCATCAGCAATCTGTACAAATAGCAAATTTATAGACACCTAGAAGCGCTAAAAGAACTCTTTGCCAGCAGAAGGGAAGTATACTGAGGTTGTTCTGAAACAGTAGCATTGCTTATAGAGTTGGGAAGTGCTGATGTATCTGGTTCATTGATCCACAATTTCACCACAGCACTACAGCTGCAGAAGTGCAGGGTGGACAGCTGTGTCTACAAGGCTACAATCACACTATAATAAAATATCAATGCTATGTGTAATACTGCAATGCACAGTAACACACAGTCACCAGTGTTGCTGCCGCATGTTATACTGACCCCATTTATTAAAATAAATGAATAAAAATGCACTGCATTGCATACAGTGATATTGTCAGATATTGCTTTTTATGAAATGTCTGATGTTTTTGCATGTCAGACACATATAAGATGCAGTGTACTGCACTGTCGTGCACATAGCATAAAAAAAACTTAGGGGTCACCATTTGTAAAGTTTGTTGAAAGACAAACTGAGCTTTGGAAGTGTGCATACAAAAAAAAGTCAGGGAACCATGATATGCTTTAGGTTTTATTTGATAATTACAGAACATATATTTTTACAGTTTGTGAAAGTAATTGTTCTGATGTAATATTAGAGAGATATATGAACTTACTTATTTCAAGACATCTTATATTGAAGCATGTATTATCTTTTACATACAATATTTTGCAAGTAATACACTTCATGATTAGTGATTCTAAAATTACAAATAAAGACCAGAAATATCTTTATATAATTTACCACTCACAAACTGTGAGGCGGTTTTGGTTGCAGCCCTTATCGTTCCACTGGCCGTCAGTGTACATTTCCACACACTTTTCCTGCCCTTTGCCACTGGGTTCATTTTTCCTCCAGTAGGTGTAAACTGCAGGAATTCCATTGGAGTAATGGAAGATTCCAGGAACTGGTCCTTCTTTCAAGCCCAGGTATGCATATTGATTATATTTCTTCAAAAAGGATAGGATGCCATTGTTCTCAGCTTCATTCATAGGAGTGGCAATACGACCACCGACTGCTTGACACGAGCTATTGGATTTTTCTATTTCCTCCTGCTTCCCACTGCTGGCTATCATTTTTTCTCCAACCATTTGGATATGTCCTAGCAGCTTGAGAACTAGATATATAATAAAATATATTGTTGTAGATAATTGTAGATATTGTATTAAACCCCAACGTTACCAACATATTCTTAATTTTCCTTTACTTCCCTAATGCTCTGTTTAGCACCAGGAGGAAATCCGTAGTACTTCTAGGACAGTGCTGGGCCAAGGGGCGATCACAGGCCAACTGTAGCTTGTAGCTTACACCATGATTTAATTTTCTCACAATGACAAAAAGAAGTCATATAGAGTAAAATGTAAAATATTTATATGAAACTAGTTCATGTTCATGAGCCATTCATTGCAAATCACAGATTAAAGTGCAGTTGAGGTACTAAAGAATATAGAAAAACTATGCAGTTGGGCTAAAAATTGAAAGTTTATTTGATTCACTGTTATTTTTATTCTGTATTATCTTCTGCCTTTATTGCAGAAATGGATTTCCATACAGGGTCATAAGGATGTCAGTAGTCATGTACTTAGTGAAGCTTGTGCTCTTTCTAAGCTTTCTGCATCCTGACCAGTGACTATGAAAAACATCTATGAACATAGTCTGAATAGTTATGTAATAGTTAAAAAAAGTGGACCAACTCCTCATATACTACAATTATAATAAGAAAAAAAGTTAAAATGGATATCTTAAAACACTTACCTGATTCCAGTCTGGTGACCCGACGATTTAGATCTGGCAATTGATTGTTGGGTATGGAGGAAGCACCTAAGAGAGCTAGAGTCATTATCTTTTATACCATGAATTTCCTCACATACTGCACATCTGAAGCTGTTGTACAGATCTATCCACATGTAACAAAAGACATACTGAAAAAGAACCTTAAAAAGTACAATTCATATGAACTGTTTACCTGGAACACTGGGGACACTTGGTTTCTTTCCAGCTAAGTCTTGGATACCTGAGCCTGCTTTAGATGCACCAAAGCCAAACGTGTTTAATATACCTAGGACAAGTAGGATTAAAGGTTTTTGTTATAACATAATAATATAAGAAAATTTGTCTAGCTCCCACAGATCATGCCAATGTGAAACATTTTTCCAAACAATACCAGAACAACAGCCCAATAGGTTTAGAACACAAAACCTCCCACCATTAGGATGACCATGAAGAAGAGTTGTGACTTCAATGAATATTTGCTACTGTTCAATGTGCATGTTCAAGAGTTTGGAAACATCAAACAATAACTTTAGAACTGCATGAGTTGCAAATTGTGATTGCAAAACGGTGACCATTTGGATTTGGAGAATATACATCAACCGGGATATGTCCAGGACTGTAAATTAACTGTAGATAAATAACAGTTAATCCAGTGGTATATTACATGATAAAATAATAAAATCTACTTTGTTGCAATTTATCTGAATAACCTAATCTGTTTTAACCATAACCTCTTCCCAGTCTTTGCACATTAGAAATGTAGAGAGACGGCAACACTAAGAGACAGATCTGCTATATTAAGTTGGATTAACACAAGGCATGAGGTCATGAAGAGTAGAGACCACAGTGAACAGGGGATGGGCCCATCAATATGCTACTTCTACTATATTGTTCATTTATAGGCTAAGGGCAGAGAGGTAATCTAGATCTCTACTGCTTAACATCTATAGAATGTCAAGATGTCAACCTAGTTCTCTGGAGGGCTGTGTAAATTTCAAGGGTGGATGGTTAATATAAGAACTTCTTTGATAGGTGAAACAGCTCCTATAAATGTAGTTTAGAAGTGTATTGTGTTTTCCTGGGGCTTAGCTAATAATATTCTTTAAGCAGTTATACTGGACATAAGTTGGTAAACCCTTCCCTTTCTGTATGGGAGCCAGTAAAATCTGAGGACTGGCTTTTTATTTGCTACCATAGAATACATTTATGATAGGAGGCAATACAACATTTCACCATTATGTGTCAACATGATTTACTAATTAAATTTCACCACCATATTTCATCACCACAAATACCTTTAAATCCAGGTATTCCGCTTTTCGCCTGTGCAGTATTTACTTTAGGAACCGCATTTAAACCTGGAAGACAGCTGACTGGTGCTTGTTGCAGGCATATCACCAGAAATGCCAGAACTGTGAGCATAAGGGATCTGTGCAGGAAATTCATCATGAAAGTCTGCAAAAAAGAAAATGTTCCTATAGTCAGCCACAAAGGGTGTTATAATTAGATACCTACTTACATTTAGCATACCATATAGTAAGGAAAGTGATATACATGTAACAACTCTATATGTGAAATAACTGCCTTCATTAAAAGACAACAAGTTTTATAAGTTTGTTTACCTCCATGGAAATCTTTACTATGCATGCCACAGTCTTTTTATGAAACATCTTTAAGCCAGGCCACATTTGTACAAATGTCTCCTCATTTATTTCTACAGGAACGCCACTGATTGCCTGCCTTCTCATTGAAATGGAGATTTTCATAAATGTGCTATGTGGCAATTAGTTCCCCCATGGTATAGATCTTTGTGGATTGGTGACCGGAAATGGCAGGCTTGGAAAACTTATTGTGATAGAAGAATACATTTTAAGAATAACTGTATTGAAATTTTGATTATTTTTAGTTAGCATTTTAGACATACCTATTGGTATGCCTTGGTTCAAAGAGCCTCAGGTCCACTGGTGATAGGCCACTTATGGAGAAAGAAGCTTCATGCTACCATCAGACCAACTCCCCGTACCAGAACAAGTCTTCAGTTTGGCCTAGTTAGTATTAGTGTTATATTATTTTAAAAATGGTGGAAGAAAGAAACTATAGGTAGATTCAGGAGGAACTTTTGGATGAATATTTGTGAAAAACAGAAATCATGTCAACCAACAAAGCCAAAAGTGTTAAAGACAAATAGAAGACACTTTAGATACTGAAGGTGCTTTTAACTCCAAAGAGGACACTTAGTAATTTTTTATCTGATGAAACAGAGCTTAAAGTTTAAAGACTTGTGAAAAAAATGTATTGACGTATCTTGATAAAGGCAAGACAGAAAGAGTCATGACAAAACAATGCTAGAATATGGCCTTGAGAAAAAGAATCGTTACACTCTGAGATTTTGCATAATCTGGATTTTAGTGGGTTCTATAATTATTTAAACCTAACCCCAGGTATGAAACCCACGCACAGATTCCATCCTTAGTTGTTTTTGCAATTTACTGAGCATTGCACACTGACCTTTTTGCTGGAAATATTCCTGAGAAGAGTGGCAACTGCCTTTGTTTTCCACTTGTGAATAATATTTCCCACTGTAGATTGGTGGACTTGAAAGTGTTTGGAAATGGCCCTATCACCCTTCCCCGATTAATGGGCAGAGAAAGTTGCTTCTCTAAGATCATTGACATCTTTCCATTATTATGATAACATACAACTCAATGTTCCTGCCTTGTGAACTACCAAAACTTCAACTTTTATAGAGGTGACTACACTTATTGATGACGAATACCTACAGGGCATTTGATGAATAGCACCTTGCTGTTACTTACCCTCTTACTTTCACTAGAGCAGTTGTAAGGGTATACTTACTTTTTTCAAACATACTGCTTGGCTGTCTACACTGACCTTTATTTAAAAAAGCCATCAAAATATACCTATTAAAGATGTACAATATGTTCCTATTTTTGCAACTTGTCAGTAAAGAAGGTCACCAAGCAATAAAGCAGAGCTCAACAGACCCTGGAACTATTTCAATCAAATTTATTTGGTTCTGTAAATGCTCATTCTATTAAAGTATACCATGCTCTACCTGTTACACAGTAAGTGAGAATATCCACATAAACTATATCCTGCCCAAATAAGCAACACATTTGGAAAAATGCTTGAACTACTCATAGATAATGGCACAAATTACACAAATGGCAAAGGCTATTTTGAGAAATCATACAAAAATAATGTAAGTAAAACCTAGTACAAAATACAATAGAGGACATATAATTTAGTAAATAATCACACAAACACAAAACTATACAAAGTCAAAGCTAGAAACAATAAAAAGAAAGAATTCATGATTTACCTTTGGACGATCAGAAGCTAATGACCACTGGTGCTGTTCTCTCGCTTTTATATTAGTCTGAAACACTTAATTGTACCATAAAGAGCAATGTGATGCTACTTATTTTGAAAAATTCCACACGTAATGCTTTCCATAAGTGCAATAATAGGTTTCATCAATGATTTAATGGATTTGCACAAGGCAACAACCAATAAATTAAGAGGCATCTGACAGTACCAAGCTGTATATTTCAAGTGTCTGCAATAGTTTCAAAAATGAACCAAGTAGTGAAATCCATGGCTGAATGATTTAGCAGGTGACTTTTTGACTAAATCCACACACTTGAACAAGGGGTTTAAATTAGTTAATTGTATTTGTTCTTACAATAAATTGCAGGGGAAATACATGCAATCCTAAATGTTAGCAAATGTTTTAAATAAAAGTAATTTATGTGCTGAACAAGTTCATGCATTAAAGGTATATTTTAAACAAATTTAAAGCAGAACAACAGCCAAAAATAACACCAGTAAAATCAAGAATAGTCTACTTGCAAATAAAGTAACAAAACCAGCTTTTATTATATTTTCTTTTATCCAGAGATTGCACCTGCAGTACTTTTTATATTGTTAGGTGTCCTCAGTCTGATGTCCAGTATCATTAAATGTACTTCCACTGATCCCTAGACCTTTACAGCCTAGGACTGGACAGTGAAAGGTGAAGCTGCAAAGGTCATCATTGCTTTCTGCTCCTATTAGCATGCTTCTTGTCAGCACATTAACTGATTGTCTTTTTGCTGCTTCTTTCTCTTAAAATGCAAGAGGCTAAAGTCAGTTTTTTATATAAATGATACATTTAATGAGCTATTAATGATTAAAGAGTCTGTAAATGTAACATATTACTAAAAACAAACCTTTTATTTCAATTACTAAAACATATACTTCTTAGAAACATAATTGGTAAATGAGGTCATGGCAATGTTTAACCATGATTTTATAAAATACTCTGACTAAAGAGTTCAAGATGTTGGTCAGTACTGTACTTATGGTCTCTCCCGACGTATTTCGCCCTAAACGGGCTTACTCAGGGTACTTAAGTACAGTATTTACCCACATCTTGGACTCTTAAGTGAGATTATTTTATAAAGTCATGGGTAAACATTGCCACGGCCTTGCCACTTTTTTCGCTTATGTAATATCTATCTGTAGACTTATTCTTAAAAACATTTGTTTCTCCAGCTCAACAGCTCTATGTCATGGCTTTCTTCTCAATAGACCATGTATTGATGGTGGCACATTTAGCGGAAACATCGCTTCATCGGACCATCTGTTTTTGCCAAATGGTATATCAAACTATTTTGTAGGACAAAACAAGCAAAATATTAACAAACACGCTCTTTTGGCAAAAAAAAAAATTTTTTTTTGAAAAATGTTGTAGTTGTTCTCCTTTACAATCTCCCAGGACCCACAATTTCAATTCAAGTCAATTATGCTTGTTTTTTAGCAGTTCCATTCTATGAATTGTTTGAAATGCTAAAACAGCACAAATGTCTTAATAAAACTCAGTTGTTTGATGGGCATAGTTGTGCGCCAACCCTCACTAGTGTGCTGTGCATTGTTGTGCGCCAAGGCGGAATCTCTATGTGCGCGTGAACTGTGTTCTATCTGTTGAAAAATGCACCAGCCAATTTTCCAGAGAAGGATCCTCATTCGGGTAAGTTTTTCTTTTTATGTGTATATTGTTTGGTTTGCTTCATGTGTACTAATGTATGTACATTCATGTAGGTATGTGTGCATTTATGTGTGTACATATACATATAAAAGGGAAATTAGAGGAAGACCTAGGCAAAGAATTTTTTTGGCAAATAATTTTATGGGGCATATTGCTTAACATGCTTTGAGTTGAAAAGATTGCCTATTTCTTCCTATGATTTCTGATGTCATGGGCTTGGCTCCAAGCAACATTCATGGGTGATATTGCTTCTGGTTCAAGGAGGAATCCGCCTTTATGTGCTTCTGCTACCAAGCTGAGTAAGATATATAGTGGGCAAGGTCTAAAATGCCATTCAAACCTGCAGAAATACCCTAAAGGCTGGAAAAGCAAGAAAATATGTTTGCCACAAAGTGTATTTGTCCCTGGAAGATTTAGATACTAGTACTGTTTGTTTTATGTAAACACCTAAATAATGCATACACTCCAGTATTTAATGAGACAAATTAACTTACGCAACAACAGAACATCTGTTAATTTCTAAGAGTGCCTGACCCTGCTTGTGAGCTTGGCAATCAATGTGGTTTGATGTTGTGCTTGGCAACCTGGGCCTCCTTCCATCACCATCAGGTGTGTTAGAATGAGTATGCAACTCAGCTGGACAACTAATTCACAACCAGTTTGGACAGCAAGTGGAATTGTGCTTGTATACAATAGTACTAAGATCAGGCAGAACAGCACAATGACAACAAACCTATAACGCAACTACAAGAAAACAGAGTAGTTGTGTTGGGGCAAATCAACATGAGTGCAAATGTCAGACTATTAAATAAAAAATAAAGAAATAAAAACCATGACAATTTATTTATAAAAGGAATATGTACATAATACATTCAAATACCAATATGTGACAATGTGAATTACATAACTCACCGAAATTTTGAACATATTTCGGTGAGGTATGTGGTAATTCGGTGAATTATAAGTAATTATTGAGTAATTCGGTGAATTATAGCCTACAATCTAAAATAAATTTCCATGCAAAAAATTTAACACTATTTGCATGAAAGCTCGGAAAGAATTAGAACACCCGGCGTTCGCGTACGTGTCCCTCGCCGATTCCTGATGATGTCAGTGCATGCGCCCGTCAACGGGGGACTGATTGTGTGTTTCAAACTTTTTTTATATTCATGATACCTACTAGACCCTTGTTTGGATATATTTCTGTAAGTTACAGGTCTACAATTTAAAAAAAAAAATTAATGAAAAACAGTGTACCGCTTTTGGTACAGAAATCCAGAAATCAGTGTAACGCCCAGGTGGTTAAGGATTCAAATTGACCTGTAATAGACTGTAGATGTGCACAGAACAGGGAGCAGGTGTGTGCTAATTAATTGCTATGACCTCACTATTGACAAAGCTTAACGGATCCTTCTGAATCACGCAGCTGAAGATTAATCACCTTAATTGGCGTATTCTCCACCCCATTGCTCATTTATCAAACAGGAATGCGGCTGGGAAGTGAAGGCGAGTGTACTAGCACTCGGCTCCCACTCCGGCTCGCGGAAATACGCCTCGTATATTGGCGTGTATTTTCGCACAGCAAGCTTGCTTTATAAATAAGGGCCCTTGCCTCAGGTCCAGCATTGCAGCCTCTGCAAGGCTTTCCTTTAATTTGAATATTTCCTTTAATTTTAATGATTACTGAATAATTTACGTTAATATTGTTGTCTGTCCTCATTGGTGAGAATCACTCCTCTTTTTGTCCTGATGACTAATATTACCAAAACAGAGAGATTGTGAGAGATTTCTCACAAGTATAACTCTTCTTGGAACATCTATCAATTATCTTGAATTTTAAATCTTTCTTTTAATCCTTGTTTTATTTCTGGTATGGGAAGTAAAGGGAAATTTCTCCAACTACACAAAGACCATAAAATAAAACTATGCAAAATGAGACAAGTGTTTATTTGCTATTGTATTATTCCTTCTAAAAAAATTCAGGTTTAAAAAGACAGTTAACAAGTCTTGTTAACTGTGACTACTACTGCTGGCTTCTAAACTTAGCTACTTGGATGAGTGGAAAGTCATCTCCTACGTAATGAAACAAGTTATGTTGAGTGTGACTAATTACCAGAAGTACCCTAACCTGAATACACAAGACCTTCTCAAACATTTGGATGGTATGCTACAAGGGATATGTATATTATCAAGAACACAGTTATGTAAGCCCACTTATAAATTGGATAGATATTTTTTTTGAAAAAAAAGGATTTGAGAATTACAAGTATATATATTTTCTTATACTTCCCGCATAAGCTTTATTGCATTCTCACAAAGAACAAAGCACAGTACGACACATAATATTTGGTATTGCATAATTTAATTGGAAACAGTTTGTGTAACAAGAACATAATTTAACAACCCTTAAGTGTCATTGTACAACTTCAGGTATTAAAAGACAAAACTAATTACTGTTTCCATAGATGTGATCACTGCATAGAAGGACTTTGCAGGGATAAGACAAGGGTCTTTGTTTGGCCATATACTGAAGGATGATAGGGGGGAGACTAAATTCCAACACCGGTAGCTTTGACTAATGTCTCATACGGCCAATGCATAAGGCTAAATCTCATTTTCCTTAAATGATTTGGTCAATATAATAAAAAAAACTGTGATTCATGGTTTTCAAATACATTTGCTGAATTACACCATGTGGTATTTATTTAAATAAAAAATGACATGCTCATCATTGCAGAAAGCCAACCATATAAACAGAAAATAACATTGGTGGGGATTTCATGTACAGCAATAGTGTATATATTGTCCCCCTTCAAGGAAGTCATGTTTATCTTTATTAGGCAACTTAGAACTTCATTTTTTATGTGCAGACTTAACTGGAAAGATTTTTTTAATCACTGAATTTAAAACAAATGTATACTGTAAAATATATATTATTTTAATTAAAATGGTGTCAATCTGTAAGTTTCAACATTATAATCAAAATTTAAAACTCGCAAACTGTGAGCCGTTTCTGGTTACACGCCTTGTCATTCCATGTTCCATCAGTGTACATTTCAACACAATTTTCCTTTCCTTTTCCACTTGGTTCACTTTTTCTCCAGTGGGTGTAGTTTAAATGATATCCATCCAAATAATGGAACTCCCCAGGAGTTGGCCCCTCCTGTATTCCCAGATATGCATATCGGTTGTATTCTTTGAGAATATTTAGGATAGCATTGTTTTCAGCTTCATCCATGGGAGTAGCAATTTTTCCACCGATATCTGTACAGGTGGTTTTGGAAGTTTCAAAATCAACCTCTTTTCCATTGGTAGCTAAAATTTTGTTTCCCACTTCTTGTATTTTACCTTGCAGAAGGAGAACTGAAAAAATAATGGTTAATAAAAGATGGTGTTTTATACAAATATTCTGGGAAACTGATTGTAAAATTTGTATTCAACAAAATTTGATAAAGTTTATACAGTATTTTGTTTAATTATTAATACTATAACTTATTCTAAAAATGTGTGGATCGCATTCTGGTCGCCTGACCCAAAGGTCCGTAATACAGGCAGAAGATTTTTGTTGCCTAGGATCATTGGAGCTAGGAAGATATTCTAGCATTGGTACAACTCCCCCATGACATTGTTTAGATATCCACCCTGTCCTATCAAGCCCCAAGCGCTATTGTTGAAAACTGCTATTGTTTTCTATGACGAAGAAAGAAGTAGAGGGTTTTCTCCTGCCCATCCCTTCCCCTCTCCATAGAACAGAACAGTAATGTCTGTGCAGCATTTAATCAAAAAAAATGTCCCCAATCCTGTGGAGGTAATGTTATGATGTGTTTTAAAATGTTTATATAATTATGTTCTGTACAGAATAAATACAATACAGTAAAAGTTCTTTTTTTCGTCGAAGGAACACAAAAAAACGTTATTCATACAAAATGCTGTTCTACTATTACTTTTACATTTTTACAATACTTTTATTTTTTTCTTTTCTTTTGGATATGTTCTTTAAAATATTTATTTGTGATATATACCTCCTTCCAGTCTGGTGATACGTTTGTTTATATCTTGAAGATGAGAAATGAGTTCGGGATCCATTGATGCAGGGAATCCTGTCAATAATATTAACATATATCATTATAAAAATGTGCACACAATGCATATCATTTTTGCCATTCTACAAAGCTATTTGACCTCACATGTACTTGCCATTAGTATTTATCTCTGAACATCAACTCAAGAGCAACTCTACCACCTACTTACTACTTCATAGATACACCTGGGTTGTCCTACACATCAGAGCCTAATATACACTGGCCTTTTGTTTGTCAGTGCTATTGCACTGGTATGGGACTGGCATTGTTAGAATGTATTTTAACTTTTTGACTAAATCTAAATGACTATAAACTATATCTGCATGACATTTACATGTAAAAGCCTCAAGACCTCTGTTGGATGGTCCCATCGTGGGCAAGATGTCAACAGCCCCAATGGAATTGGTGCTGTAACTGAAATATGTGACACTTTATGGTATTTTCATTGGTTTGTCTCCCATATCTAAATAAAAGGTCAATTACAGAGGTAAGGGAGGGGTAATTGGTCTGGGCCATCACAATCTCTATATGGGAGCTCTCAGAAGGCAGGCATCTTTGCAGTTAGGTTTCTCATAGTATGACTATTTGTTTTTTTATCTGTTTTTATCTGTTTGGCTACAACTTTACCAAAACAAAAAATGCCACAATAACCAGTAAATATAAAAGTAGAAATAAATGGTGACCATAAGGAGACCAATTTAATAACATCAGGTGAACCTGATCTATGCATAGCCTCAGATATAGACAATGCCAGCGAATGAGGAAAGGGGCAAAAGGAGGCTTTTTAAAGTGGCACACGAGGTATTTAAAAAATTAAATTGTCAATTTTAATATACTACAAAAAACTCTAAAAAGCTCATTCTAAGAACAAATCATGTGTCATATAACAGATATGAAACGATTTGTTACAATAATACTAGGTAAACCTTGAAAATCCAAGTAAACCAATTATAATGATTAGTTTTGTGGTCATGGATCTCCTTTCCCGGCGTGATTCACCCCATAGGGCTTCCTCAGGGGATTTGGAGGATACAAAAGCAATATATTAGACTTGATTTCTTAGTGAATGAGATTTCTTAAAAACAACCGTAGAAAGAAACATTTTTTGTGTTTGCTCAGCCACCATGGATTATTGTCACACTGATATAGGCTTCCTCAATTCGCAAGAGAGTGGATGTAACTTTTAAACAGTTTTTTAAAGCATGTCCCACTCAGCTTTTTCTTACTTGAGGAAGACTGTAAGTTCTTTATGTGTACTACATCCAAAGGTCAGGTGAAAAACACTGTAACCAATGTTTAGATTGCAGATAGATGGATAAGAAGGATGCGTCCCAGCAGCAGCAAAACAAATCAAAGGGAAATAAAAACAGCAAATATAGAACATTTTTACACTGCTGTATAACAGTAATGTATGTTTTCAATAATTTACCTCGAGGACCCATATCTCCTTTTTCGCCCTTTAATCCTTGTAGACCAGGTTGTCCCATTGGTCCTGGAAGGCCATCTCTTCCTGGTGGTCCTTGATTTCCACCTGGAGGACCCATTGGCCCTGAGATACAAAATTAATAGCTTTATTATAGAGGTTGTATTTTACATGCTGTTTACCAAAACGTAGGTCATTTTGCAATGGTTTTTTGCTCAAAGAATATTTACACCTGAAAGCAAAAATGCAAATCTTGGAGATTACAGTCCTTAAGGTGAGTTGGTTGTATTTTTCACTTTTTTATTCACCTAGAACACCCTTCCTGATCCTGGATGACCTCATTTTCTTCTCCAAAATATCTATTAAATGAGCCACCCAGGCTGAGATTTAAATTTACCTGCCCTATTTTATCTCCATTACATAAGGTCCGATGGAAATAGTAGTTTGCACAAGCAAAATCGCTCACAGTCAGTGATAAATTTGCTGCATTTCTTGCAAGGTCAGAATTAATTTGATGTACGTTTTACATATGTTCTTAAGCTGAAAAAAGTGAACAGATGCAGCCATCACACCTAAGTACTGGAAAACCATAGGAAAAAGGTAACAATGGTTTGGTTTAGGACTAAATACAGTAACCATATGAACCTAGCTTGGGTGATTACTTCTGGTTAAAATGCAAATGATATCTAAATACAGCTCATATATCATAATCTGAAAGTGCTTGGTTTTGGAGGTAATACATAATACCTCACCCAAAAAAGTCACCCATTCTAAAATTTTGTTGGCCCGACTTCAGCATTGATTATGACACGCATTCGCCATGGAATAATTTTGTTAAGCTTATGCAATGTCACAATGTCTGTCAAGAATTGTATTAATTCCTAGCCATGATCTAAAAATAATGATAGGAGAATTGGACCTATTCCAGCATCTCCCAAAAAATCTCAGTAGTATTAGTTAGGCTCTGGACTGTGGTGACCGATTTATGTGTGAAAATTATCCCATGCTCTTCAAAGCATTCTTACCATCTGAGCCAGAAGAATCCTGGTAATGTCATCTTGGGATTTACCCCTGCCATCAGTTTTTTCAGGTTGTCTGCTGACCTAATTTTTGCAACATAATACTGCTGAACTTAGACCTTACCAACTGAACCCACCCCACATCATAACACTTCCCCCACAAGCTTAGGGAAATTTTTAGCAAGGCAGTGAAGGTGTAATACACCTAATGAGGTTATTCAGCCACCCTTTTCTAAACATCTCAACATTTAAATAATATATATAGAAAGAAATACCAAATATCACAGAAAAAGTGGAAAACAGCTACAAGTGACGACTGCAGGAAATGCTTTGCAATTATATCTTTGTAAAAGGCATTTTATTTAATTATCTAACTTGGGTTATGGGATTTTTTTGTATAAATTGTTACTGTAACTAAGACCTGCACTATAAGCCTAAATAGGTGGTTTTTCCCGTGGCCAGAACTTTTAAATACTAAAGTAACATATGAATGAAAAGTAAAACCTCAGCATTGAGGCTGAAGGACCTTATTCTGAGATTTTAGGCATTAACTTTGAGCCCACAAAATTTATTTACAAATTTGTAGCTATGTGTTGTCTACAAACTACATTACATTTACATGACACTAAAGAAACCCTTATTTCTGTACAGGACATACATTGCTAGACCTTGTACAGTATTATGAATAAATACACGGACACTCGTGTTTATGGAAGTATACCTACATTTTTTTTATGATTAACTGCCAATCCATACATTGACTTGTCAAATAGGAACATGTTGTCCTTATTTTTCCAAGTGTAAATCATTACCAATTGATTACCAATGTAAAGAAGAGATAAATGCCACAAAATAATATAAATGTCCATACCTGGTATTCCAGGTTCTCCTCTTATTCCATCTCTTCCATCCCTTCCTGGAAGACCATTCTGTCCTGGGGTTCCGGGAATTCCAGGTGCTCCTGCACATTTATCAGATCCAGGAGCTTGGCACACTACTAAAGTAGCTGCAGCAAAAAGACTGAAAATCTCCCAGAGGGAAACCATTTTGGAAACCTGCATAAAAAAATACATTGATATATGAAAAAAATGGAAAACCCAGTAATGTTTTAGGAAAACTGTTAAAAGTATATTTACTTATGTTTTCATTCTTTTAATTATTTGTGCTTAAATCCTAAATATCTTGCTATTTTTATTTTTTATACTGCAAAAAAGTTTATCTGTTTGCAATGTAAGCTTAATATTGTTTTACCTATATCATTTTTATTGCTTTATAAGATTTGCTATATAGTGTTGTTTACCATACCAACATACAACAGATAACACACACACAAAAAAAAGAATTAATATTAAACACAAATAAGTACAAAGTGTACTTATTTTCTAGTACAATTTATCTTATAAACCACAGATGAAATAAAACCCCAAATTAAAATAGTCATGATTTAATAGTAACATCCGAAATGGTTATATATTGTACCTGACTAAATTTTAAATAACACATAATATATTGATTTATACCTAAAAAAATAATTTTTTAAAATACGTACCTGGGTAAGATGAACAATGCTTAGCTTTAAAGATGATATCTTTTTCGCATGAGAACCTCATCATGGATAAGTTGTCTTTTTATTAGCGCCTTATCAGTGATATCTTTGGCAACACCCTTTTGTAAGTGTCTTTGAGGGCCCTGACAAATATTATTATAAAAAAACAGTTTTACGTAAAAAATTCCCCAGAAATTCAAGTGGTGAACTAGATTATCAGTTAATCAAATATGTGTTTAAAAAATGTGAACAAGCTGTATAATCCATTGCCAAAATGTGTCATGAATTAGTGGCAGGTCTACATTTTCTCTAATAGATTGGTATTTTAGGTTCAATTCCTTGGTAATAATCAAAGCAGTGATCGGTATGTTATCATAGTAAGAGATGATACCTTTTAAAAGCATATGAAGATAACATCATGAAAAGTTGTTCTTTAATAGTTGCCTTATCAGTCCCTTCTTTGACAACATGATTCTATATATTCCTGTGAAGAAGTGTGTACACCCCTTGAAATTTGTGGTTTTTCTTTCTGTCTACTGAAAAATGAAAAAAAAAATGACAGAAAAACTATAGTATCAAAAGCTAAAATATTACAATAACAATTTGTTACATAAAAAAGTATATACAGTCCTAAATGTACCACCACTTTATCCTTTATATTTAGAACAAGATATTTAGGATTAGCTTTCAATGAACCTTTGAAATATGCAAATGGAAGCCTATTGTCTTATAGAGTTTTATCTTAGGCACTTATGTCCCCGGCAGTGCATTAAAATGTCAATGGTATAGCAGAATTTTTTGTAAAGGCATTATATTTAAATCAGCACCCAGTCTCAAAGTCTGTCTCAGGTCTCAGCAGCTGTTTGCATTGTAACCAGCTGCTGTCACCACTAAATAAGATTTGGGGCTTACCAGTCTTCTACAGACCAACATGATAATGATCTCTAGCACTACCTAATCTAAAAAAGTAATAGCTGAAAAATGGAAGGTTATGTACTGGCTTCTGAGATCTTGTAGTTACTTATTTCACTTTATATTGCAAGTATATCACCTTAATCTGTGCCGTTTAAATGAGTAATGTTTGTCAATTTCAATATGATATTTCTTTGGGGTGTGCTTACTTCTTTATATGGCTGAAAGAGACATACACTGCCTAGCTAAAAAAAAAAGTCAGACTAAAATTTGCAATATGACAACACTTATTTCTGTTAATTTTTTTTTTTTGTATTGATCTCTTGTATTGATGATGGGAGAGTCGGACCACTCATGAAATCTTCTCCAGCACCTCACAAAAATTCACAATGGAGTTCAGGTCTTGACTCTGTGATAGCCAATCCATGTGTGAAAATGATGATGCTCTTCAATGCTCTTTTACAATTTAGGCCTGAAAAATCCTTACATTGTATTTTTGGAAAATGCTCGTTCCATTAGGGAAGAAAAAAATCTATTGATAGAAAAACCTGGTCATTCACTATATTCAGAAACTGAATTTTAAGGCATGTAATGTTGAATCAATTGAAGCCGCCCAGATCATAATATTGCACCTACAGACATGGGAATTGTTTTTGGACAGGCAGTGTATTTATAAAGCAACAAATCTGACATTTTCCAAACATTTACAGCAGAGAAATCCTTCTTGTACATGTGTTTGAAAGTACAAAGACGCATTCAGTACCAGCAAATGTTTGAATGAAGCCACATCTGCTGCTTTATAAATATGCCCTTAGTGTCCTGTATTGGCCTGACAGATATTTTTTTTCAATAAAATGTAAGAGGTTCAAGTGGTTTACTAAAGCACAACAGTTAATGAAATATTTATTTTGAAAAAATGTGAACAAGCAAAACAATCTATTATCAAAAGTGATTTATAGTGAAATAGTTACATTTTCTGTAATGTGTTCATATTTTGCATTTAGTTTAAACATTTCTCACTATGTTTTATCATGCTTTTAAAGTGAAAGATCAGTCAAGACTTTTGTTCTGGTTTTGATGAGTGTGAGGAAGGATTTTTTTATTATAATTATTATTATTAATATTACTTTCTGTTTTCCTGTTTTGGGGCTACAGGTGACAGGTGACAAAACCAAAATATTCAAGTTAGTCCCCATACTGAAGATGATGGCACTCTCACAATCAGGACACATATTCTGCTGACAACTCTCAACACAGGTTGAGAGTTTTAAAATACGTGTCCTAAAACCTAAGATTTAGGATAACACTTAGGAGATTATGGGGGTATCACAATTTTATATTTTTTATGTTTACATGTATTAATTGGAAAAAGGATACAAAAAGCAGACCAGTCTATAAAATTGTATTACAAACACAAAGATAATTAATGAGCCTACCAGCATTAAATTATAGATTTATCATGCAGTAATGAGAGATCAAGTCAATTTATAAGTAAACATAAATTATATATAATACACAAATGTTTCCTTAAAGGTCATACAAATAACTATGAAATTGGGCTTCTTCATTTCTGCGGGAGGATTAGTGAGATAAGTGTGATCCCAAGAAAAATTACTTAAACGTTTTTAGCAGTGGTACTAACTCATCCCCATGTTCCAGGAGATGTCCCTTAAAGTAAACTTTTTTACTTTTAATATGTCCTCAATCTTTCAATTGTAATGGCACCCACCATTACCTTTTTGTGAGTGCAAGGCAAGGGGGAATCACAGCACCCTGCAATCAGTGTAATAATATCAATGACATTTTCTGTATAAATAAGTTGGACTCTAACTAAACTATTTATTTAAACACAAATAAAATGTTACTATTTAGTAGAAATAAATGAGCAACAATTAGGATTTGAAAAATAAATATTTTAATGTTTGACATACTTTGGAAGAAGAATGTTTTTCCCAATAGGGCAACCAAGAAGAAAATGTGAATGTACTTTTAGTTTTTTCTTTTTTTTAGTTAGGAAAGAGTTACCATATCATAATAGTACAACAAACATTCAGTCTTATCACTTCTTACTGCAAGTGATGCAATGTCAAAAGACTTGGTGTCCTAAGATTTTTGAAACTCTCTAAATATTTTTTACATTTCTAATGTTTTCCAATCTATTGATATCCTCTCCAGAACAGAGTCTGTTTGTTCGGGACTTAGTGGCGTAATTGCAACATTTATTTCAGAAAACCTCTTTAAAACACTTGTTCAGTCAAGTAAATGTTCATTGAGGAAGGTAAATACATTACAAAATTCTGCAAACGTGCGTTGAACAAGCATTACAAAAAAACCTGACCCTCAGCTAAAATTGCAGAGAACAACTTGTGTATTTGCTGTTACTTTTATACTTATAATACATATTGAAGTTTGTTCTAGTTTTTTGCAGCCCATCACAACACAATACCTAAGTGAACTGCTTTCCATTTTCTTGGAAATAGTTGCAGAGGACAGATATGTGGTATTTATCTTACAGTGTAACTGTAGGCAATTATGAAAGGCCTCTATTTAAACAACTGGCTCTAGTTTTTGAAACAATGACCTCAATAATAACCTCATGGAAAACTAATAAAACATGAAAATTAAGAAAAATTAAACTAGATATGCCTACGTATACAAAATTACATTTTTGAAATACCTAATGTCAATATATTCTATATTCAGAATCATTACAGAACTAATCACAAAGAAATCATTGAAAAACTCAGTTTGTATGATGATGATGTTGATGATCATGTTGATGTTGATGTTGATGATTATGTTGATGATCAGGACAATCACATTGAAGGCTCCAGCAGTAGTCGGCCATCATGTGTCTATCCTATCTGTCCTGATACCTTTCTTCCATCACCTTTATATCTTGATGGAACCTCTCCCCGTGTTCCCCACTGAAATCACCAAGGTTTTCTGAAAATTTTTTAAAGTTTAAGAGCAAGTTTTGTACCAGTTCTTCATAATTTTGTGCTTTATGGTTACCCAACAAGTTCCTGACAACCATGACATAGCTGTGCCAGGCAGAAGCTTCAGTATCAGTCATGTAACTTGTGACATTTGAATCATTTATCAATTTCGAATCTGGAGTCCATCAAAGATTCCTGCTTTTAATTTTTCAGTACTCAATCCAGGGAAGAATCTACAAATGTATTTGAAGCAATCACTGCCCTTGTTCAGAGCTCTAACAAGTTACTTAATAATTCTAATTCTAATAAGTCTAATTATAATTATAATTCTTAGACACAACTCACATAAATATGTCCAATATATAATAAATTTAAGCAACTTATAAATTTAAGTAAAAAAAACACAAAAATCTTTTAAAACAAGGGTGCATAAAAATACTAAACACTGTAATATAACTATACAGTAGCATATATAATATATATATAATTTAATATATATAGTATATAAAGATTTCTTTGTAATAGATTCGATACAGTTATTTTGTATTGAATCTAATACAAAAATATTTGAATTTCCCTCCCCACCTCCCGCACACAACGACGCATGCACCGACGTCACCCGGAAACCCTGGTCACTGCACTTGCCAGCTGAAGATTAAAGGAAAAGGACGCGGCCCAAGGAGGAGATCTGATGGAGGATGCTGATAAAACAAAATTAAGAGTGTTTTTTTATGTTTTTAGACGAGTGTGGCCGGGAATACCGCCAGGGGGGTTAATCACAATTTTATATGTAGTGGAGGGTGAATGATTTTTTCTTTGTCAACCATCAGCTTGTTATTGATCTTTGCTCCACCTTTTTTCATGTTTTCCCTTGGAGGCCATGTCACTTATTTCCAGTGATCTTGCTTTGCTTTACTATCCCACAAGCAGATGAGACATGGGTACTTTGTGTATCCACTTTGCTGTCCAAGTAGTAAGTTCACCATTTATAAATCAACATATATTACCCATTGGTGTTCATGATAGCAAAGTTTTTGTAAGACCATTTTGATGTTTCATATACTTAAATTTTGTTGAGTGACCAATTGGAATTGATGCATAGCAGTTGCCATTATGCAGTAAAACAGATTTCAAACTTCGAACTGTCTATGAAAAGCCGCCAGACTTCTGCACGATATTCTGGTACTCCCATATGGCCTAGTAGTTCAGGGATGTTACAACAGTACACAAAGGCCCTGATTTATCAATGGAATGCGTGTATGCTTGACGCGCGTACGTATGCGCCGATCAGCAAAAACAGCAAGTCGGGCCCGAGTTCTAGTGAACTCGCCTGCCGGTTTCCTGTAAAAATGAGCAAAGATCTCGAATACGTCAATTAAAGCTATTAATTTTTAGCTGCGCGATTCAGGAGGAGATGGTAAACTCAATGGTGAGGTGATAGCAATTGATTAGCGCACACCTGTGCCCTGTTCTGTGTGCATCTGCAGTGGATTTTACAGGTCAGTTTAAATCCTTATTGCTTGATGTTTTTTCTCATTTTTTCCACAAGTATTGAGTACAAATGTCTGCATGGTTTCCACTCCAAACTGCTACTTGACCCCCCTTGTTGC
>NC_092867.1:44134137-44137164 GCF_032062135.1 Pyxicephalus adspersus
GCTTGGTAGTAGAAGCACATAAGGTGGATTCCTCCTTTAACCAAAAGCAATATCATCCATGACTAGGCTAAAGCAGAAGAAGACATGAACTGCACCCTTCAACCAATTCAACCCAACCCCACCTTAAACCCAATAAAAGACCACAACCTTTTTTTTTTGTTGTATTAAATTAGCCATAGCAGCTCATTTTAGTAACCAATACGTAAATATATAACATTTTTCATATACATAAAACACATATATACAACTTTAACAAAAACAACCCAATCACAGCCCTCTCTTCACCAAAAATTGTTTTCCTTTTACAGGTCCATGAAAAATCCCCCCATCCTATCCCTATAACCAAAACTACTTCCGCTCACTAACCAGGCCCCCAGCTGCTAGCACACCGCCTCGGGGACAATTAGCGGATAAGCGCATAAACACATAATAATTATATATATATATATATTACCCCCAGACGGCTCCTCTGATCAGGCATCGTAAGCGTTTAGACAGGCGCTATGTAGAGGAGCTGAACTCAGTTAACTCTTGCCTAACAGGAAGGAAAATGGTCATTTTAAAATATACTTATTTGTTAGTGCATATAGATGTTTTAAACATTTGAACTGCAAAAACATTTTTTTTTAGGGATAACGGTAATATGTGTGCCATTGCATTGAATGCATTTTTAGGGGAACAGTGAGTTTATTGCAAGCTCGCCAGTGTAAAACTGCCGGGGCTGCACATATCTATTGGAGAGATCGCTTCAGTTGATGACTTCCGCGCAAGTACCTCGGATTTGGTTGATAAATTGATATTCCGAATTTGGAATATGAATGCGCGAGTGAGCTTCTGATTTTGCTTGGTGGCTCAGCCTGCCCGTCTCCATCTTCTCTGAAATATGGTAGGGGTGTCACCTCCCTTGTCCTATACACCGTTTTTTTAACTTCCGGTCTCAAACAGTTCTTTTCTTTTAGCCTGGATGCTAAAAGTTCAGATGCTTGTTGTGACAGGCTTGGGTCACATATTAAATCATTGAGCTCTTCTTGGGAGAACTGCTGGTTTGATGAAACACTTCCTTCATATTCACTTCCATTGCTAACTCCTGGATTACACTCCAAACACCTGTATATCCTCCATGTCGGATACAGGAATATCAGGGAGTGTACTGAACACTGGTATGGGAACATCAGCATCAACATCAGTCTTGCTGATTGCAAATCATAGTACTCCCACTTGTTTTTCTTGTAACAATTGAAACCTTTTACATTCACAGCACAAAAATAACAATCATCATGATGATTTTTTGGCTCTCGCCATACCATAGGTACACAAACTTTTCAGTTTTCTAAATTTCCACTCACGTAGACACTCTATACAAGTTTTGCATACCATATAGGGAGCCCAGCACAACTGGTCCCCCAGTTTAATACCAAATTATGCAAGATATGCTTGTTTCACAAATTCTGTAATGTTTCTTCTCTGTTTTTGCTGAGCATATTCACCACAAATGTAGCAAAATACATTAGGGTCATTAAACAACTTCTTCTTGAAGAAATCATGTTTCCTAATATATTGGTGTTATGAATTTTTTTTTATGGAACAACTTGTATTATATATATTTTGTTATTTTACTGCAAATCATTAACCATTTCCATTATGATTGCTAACAATGCTTTTTTTTCTTGCTTATTCAAATTCCTAAAACGTAATTGTGGGAGCCTTAGAGCTCAGTTCAGTGGAAATACAGTTTGAAAATACTATTTACATGCCAAAAATGCCCTGAATCTATTTTCATGCTCACAGCATCTTATCTTTAAACAAGCTTTGCTGACTCAGCTGTATTTCATGCATCCAACAATGCTGAGTGAATTAGATGTGTGCCATCTAGTGGGAAAAAAAAGAATGCATTTTATTCTGCTTTTGTATAGAGAGAAATCAGCCTCGGCCAGAGCCGCGGACTATCTCCGGTACACATCGCAGGCTCAGACCTGTGATGGGAGAGTGGGCGGGTTCTGGCATCATGACATCACTCTGGGGGAAGTTTCTTCCCATTTGAGTGACACATAGCTCCCCACACATGTGTGGTCCGGAGTCCGTGCATTTAGTGGTCCTTGCTCCAAAAGGTTAGGGACCACTGCTCTAGAGCCAGAAAGTTCTTGCTCTAGAGGAAAATAAGGGTAATTGCTCTCAGGGACAAAGTCTGAATCAAAAGCATAACTCTTTGGGAAAAAGCTATTTGATGCATTTGGCCTGATTTAATTAAGCTCTCCAAGACTGGAGAAGATACACTTTCATCAGTTAACCTGGGTGACCCAGCAAACCTGGAATAGATCTGGTCCAGGACTGAAAACACTTGCTAACAAATAGCAAATTACTTTTAAGAAATCCATTTAAGGTTCTCTGGATCACACAGTTTCACTAATGAAAGTGTATCTTCTCGAGCTTTGAAGCCTTTAATAAATAGGGGCCAATGTGTATTACCCTCCTTTGGTTTCCCAGTTGCTGTCTAATCTTCTTTGGGGCTTATCAACACCTTCCTGATTTCCTTGCTGATGTCCAATCAGATGCAAGTTATATTTATAGGTGAAGGATGCTTTCCTCTTTTGAGTCCAATAGTTAAATTTTTGGATTTGTCTCAGGGTTTTCCTGAAGAAATAGGCAAAAGATCTGCGCATTGATAGGAATATATGTAGTGCTTTGAGACATTGTATATACTGTATATGGGTATGTTGTTTTAATGATTTTAAAATGTGTTGAGTAACATTGTAATACAAGGTTTTTTAAGGAAGACGTTATTATTATTATTATAATAAACAGGATTTATATAGTGCCAACATATAACGCAGCGCTGTGCATTAAATAGGGATTGCAAATGACAGACTAATACAGACAGTGATACAGGAGGAGAGAACCTTGCCCCGAAGAGCTTACAATCTAGTAGGTGGGGGAATTTCACACAATAGGATGGGAGATATGTAGTGGTGGGAAGTAGTGATGGTTTCAAAAGACAGAAGAAGACGGGTAGGCAAGTTTGAAAAAATG